>NW_022280191.1:40324-44901 GCF_004355925.1 Anarrhichthys ocellatus
TATATATATATATATATATAAAAGCAACTCTGTTACAATGCCACAGTCATACATAATTTCTATTTGCAATTTCACTTTTTCGGTTCAGTGGGTGTTATTGATGGTGCTGGGTTAACCTTATTGCTGATGTTTCTGGGTTGGGCTGCGTTCACAGGAGAGCAGGAGAGTAAAGATGAGGCTGGTGGAGGATAGTGGCAGCAGTAACACCAGACGGAATCGTCATAAAAAGTCCAAATGTTTAACCTTTCTTCTGCCCTCCGTGACAGAATTTACAACTGGATGTTACGAAGCTCCCTCACACAAGGAGAACGTTGTTTACATTTGCAATAGAGTATTAAACAAACCATGCATTTTATTGCTACATACTTTACATTGCTATAATAATTACATAATTGTTTCGTTTTTTTCCTTTGTCGGTGATATCCGTCTACCGTTTGCCTGATTCCATGTGAATGCAGCGTTAGCCTTTGTTGCTACCGGGTTTAGCTCACTCCCGTTACAAGTTGTTGTTTGTGTTGTCTGTCGCTTACAAGGCTAACAGGTTTTTTTTAAATGGCGATTGCAGATGCTGCTCATGTGTTCGTCCAATCTCCGTACACTTACGTCACTCATGGTTCCTCTTGTGCTTGGAGAGTACCAACTCTGAAATGGGAGCTAAAAAAGTCCCTCAGAACGGTGCTCTCTAAAAACTAGTAGTTCTTGAATGGACACAATAAAAATGTGGCTTCTTAGAACAATGAAAGGGTTCCCCCGGATCGATAACGCCTATTATCCCATTTATCACGAGTACTGACCTGATTACACCGTGTTGTGGCCTGCTCTTTGTGCTTAATTACTTCTTTATGCATGGCTACGCTTCTCCACGTCAAACAGTCCAAATCACAACTCTGCAGTCGCTGATTCCAATCGCCTTCATTGGGTTGATTTAATCACACTTTCAAAGACTGTACCGATGCCCCGCTCCACATAGCTTTTCTCCATGTTTGCTGAAAGACAAAAAGCGGTGACTCAGCCCCCCACCCCCCTTTCCTTCTATCACAGATCATTTCTCAGAATCTTCGATTTGCACGTCCAAAGCTAAATAAACTTGCAATTTGAAAGAATATAAGTTGTAATCAACACAAAAAAATGTTTGTAACGTTCCAGCTCCAAAAGCAAGTCCTATCTACCTGCTCTGTCCTTCCTCTACAGCGTAGCATGGACAAGCTGTCACTGTTGATTCTATACTAGAGCTGATCCTTTGCTGCAGACCATTTGCTTCGTCTTTTAAGGAGTATTATTCCAGAAAGACGAGGACGTAATCACTTCCACCCCAGAGGGACTTTTAATATACATGACATGCAGAAAGAAGAAAAGAATTGTAACGTTGATATAATCTTGGATTTATAATCCTGTTTCCAAGCTCTAAAAAGTGACAATACCACCATGGACTTTTAAATCTGTCCTAACCAGATGATAGCTGTTCTAGCCACATGATTACTAGTCACAGAGTGCTTTATTTAAAACCTACTCTTAAAATGTTATCTGTTATCATGCAGAAGCTCTAGCTTGGTCTTTTGGCGGCATCTGTGAGAGAAGGATTTCCCTTCTCATGCCTGTGTGCCTCGTCTCCCCGAGGGCTTGTTTGGGATATAGCTAACTGCATCGCTTCTTCCACCTTTTAGCGGTGGGTAACATGGAGTCGAGCAAGAAGACAGCGTTTAATTATTGATGCAGTTTTGCTAACATGTCAGAAAACATATTTTTTAGGCTCAGCGGGCCAAATGTTACGTTCACTCTGAGGAAGTATTCCCTGTTTAAAGGAGATGAGGACAAGGGGAACTTAGCTAGTTATTCCAGTCTGTCTTTCTGTGTGAACACACACATTCAGTCAGTCTCTATGTGTTCACAGTCCTGTACTTATTACATAATGAGGACCACGCAAAACTGTTTCTAACCGATAGAGTGACGACAGCTTTTGAAAGTGAGACGTTTTGGCCGATCCTCACTTCTTCAAAGGCCTGTTTGAGGGTTGAGACTTGGTTTTAAGGTTAAGGTTAGATATATGATTAGGTTTGGGGTTAGGCATTTAGTTGTGATGGTTGAGGTTTGAGTAAGGGGCTGGGAAATGCAGTATGTAAACGAGGGTCCTCACAAAGATAGAAGTACAGGAATGTGTGTGTGAGTGTGCATGTGTCATGCCTTGGGGTGTGAAGTGGTGGCATCCACATCAACAACAGCTCCACAAACACTATAGCGTTATGTAATGGTGTAATGTGTTTGGATTGATTACATGGAAACACAAGCAGCACAGACTACATTTGAGTCATTCGCGCTCAACATGTTCATTTATTTGTTTAGTGATTAAAAACAAAGTTCAAACTAACAGCAAAAAGGAGCTCTGCTGTTTGTCGGTATGTAAACAGTTAAAAAAAAAATACAATATAAAAGAAAGCAAAACCTGAGGACATGGAACAACGAAAACAAGAACACATCAAAAATAAACCTTTATTCTACTGTAGAAAAACTGTATGCTGCTCTCTGAAACAAAACCATTCAAATTCACTGTAATCCTTGGAAATCATTATATACAGCTTATAGTGTTCATCGATACAAATTCTCACTGGCAGTTTCATATCTGGCTTGTTGTCATTAAACTAAATGAATAGTATTTATATTATGTTTTTATCTCCGCCAGGAGAATCATGTGTTTTCTTGCGCGTGTCCGTGAGTGTGCATCCCTCTGTCTGTCCACAGCTGTCCACAGCTAGTCTCGCATTCTGCAGCAGCAATCTGCATGTTATTTTGGGTGGGCAGTTATGGCTGAATTCTCAAGGACCTCTCGTGATTTTGGTGACTCACAATTCCTTAAAACAAAAATAATTACCTGTTTTGTACTGCAACTACTCACATTTATTGTTTTGTCTTGTAAGGTGTTTTTGGCTAACTGCTAATCCTTTTTTTTTTTTTTTTTGGCAAGATTGTACGACGTATCCTTTCCGACTAGCTGATTGCTTGCATACAATACCGCTTGTTTTTGAGTTTGAACGACGTGTGGTTGATGGTGCTTCCTGCACCTTTCTAGTCATCGAAAGGCTTTTGTAACATGGTAACTGTGTCATTACCCCAATGATGTGGGATTAATGAAAGGCTTGATAATCCGAATATTATTGAATTGAAGTATTGGTCAGCCATAGTATTGTTTATGCTTTTTTGAATTCTGCCCTCACATAAGAGGAAAATAGTTTTCACAGTCGAAATGTCTATTTTAGTGTCCCGGTAAGCCATGACAGAGCAACAGTGAGGCAGCATGCACAATACCAGGACCCTGAATAAGAAGCACATGATGGAATACATTCATTTTATTATTTACACCTGTGAGATGTGGAAATGTATTAAGAAGGGCCTACTTTCTGTGACTTCAGGTGACATACAGCAGCTCCTTTTGCCCACTATATTCCAACGTTTCCCACACGAAGGTTCCCACAGGTCGCCCACAGGTCACCCACAAGGGACAAACGTCCCATTCACGGGTGAATAATTTGGCAACTCGACAGAATTTCATAGGTATTTAATGAACCGCTAAGGGCATTTGGCCTCAATCCACTGTTGTGTTTGCACTGCTGTTAAAACAAGCCGATGCAGTCGCTCACCTGAAGGCTTCACTCGGTCCAGTCCAGACCTGCTCTGCTGGTCAATGTGTTCCCTGTCCCCGTGTGAATCGGGACGCCATTGGAGTCCCGTAAAAATGTGCCAGGCCCCCGGTTAACGCACTCCGGGGCTGCACTCTGGAACCCTGGAAACACCCTGCGGTACACTACTCTCTGTGTGGGTCATGTGCTAACACGCTCCCCTTTTGCTTTGTCCCTGGAGGAAACGGCGTCTGGAGTCTGTTGTGGTTACAGCATTAGGAGTGGATGCTTGCAGACCCGATGTGTTTTCAGTTTGTTTGTTTGTGCCCCTTTGCCACTGGACACCCACGAACATCTGGCTTTTGTCTTCAGTGGGAGAGTTTACAATCGGCATTCATTCCAAGGACAAATGACTCAGCAGTCACGAGCATTTATCGGCTCCAGACTTGACACGCTACCTTTCTCCACTTTTCCGGCACAAAGTAAATATATCAGAAGTCTAATCAACAGGGTTTTAATTTATTAACATACAAAACATACAGGTAATATGCTCTCCTCAAAGCCATCAGACTCCAGTCAAGCATTTTAACTCGCTGATCTTCTAAACTAATGTTGGTGGTAAAAAGGTATCGGGTGTACCTTTTAGAGTCTCACCTTTCTCCCTCTTCCACACATTTACCTTCTCCCCTCTTTTCTCACTTTTAAGATTGAGGAGGGGGGGGTCAGGGTCCACAAACCTGCTCCCCGGGGGGTTGATCACGATGCTGCTGGTTGCCATGGCGCTGAATAGGGCAGAGTCATTAAAGGCAATGAGAGAGAGGGAAGCCACCTGTGGATCCTTCCTCTGGGGCTCTGCCTCTTTGCTCAGCTAATGGTTTCTGTAAGTGAGTTGCTGGAAGCCTAATTGAATCCAAGAGAGGTGTGTGTGTGTGTGTGTGTGTGTGTGTGTGTGTGTGTGTGTGTGTG
>NW_022280191.1:44911-52836 GCF_004355925.1 Anarrhichthys ocellatus
TGTGTGTGTGTGTGTGTGTGTGTGTGTGTGTGTGTGTGTGTGTGTGTCGAGGGCCCAACTAGACCTCAAATGAGTGCGGTGCTTGAACGGGCCAGTTGATGGTCCAGGTAATCACCGGGCAATAATGTTTCACACCGTAATGACCTGCATTAGGTGACTGGGAAATAATTAGGGAAGAACAAAAGCGCCGCTACCGCTAGAATGAGTGTAAAATGTTGCTGGTGCCACAGGGGTGGTAGGGGTGCATCGGATCACAAACCTCACGGTTCGGTTCGGCCCAAGGTTCTTGAGTCACGGTTTGGATCAGCAAAGAAAAGGGGAGGAGACAAATGCAACTTTACTTTCCATTTATTAATTAAAGAACTTCAAGAACACTTAAAGAACAGAACTTTGGGCTATAGTCTTACATAAAAACTAAAATATTGAAGATGTCCAATTTGAAACAAAATACTACTGCTTTATAGCTGTTCACTGGCACTTTGCATTGATGTCCGGGGACTGAGTGTTCCAATCTTAAGCCAAACTGTTTCCATGTCTATGTTTCGCAGGCAACAGCAGAGCGATGGAGTATGCACGCCGGTGAGAAATACAAGAGTGCTGAACAAGCTGTAAAGGCGCATTGCTGGCAGCCCATGCTGTGCTTTTAAGTGTTAAATTCCCCTACCCATCAGTCCCTGCTGGTGTTGATGCCGGAAAACTACAGCAACACAGAAATCTGTCTTTGCAGATACCTGCGTATGATTACAGTTCAGTCGCAGATCAGACTCTAAATAGACCATTTTGTCCCTTGATCTACAGTTTTGATATGTTGCCTTGTCCCCGTGTTCAACCTCACATACAGCTGATATACTGTTAGCTACTCAAAACTGGATAGTTTCATAATGAGCATGATGCTCTCTGTCTCACGCTGTTGCCCACCGTCCAAATGGTTTGAAGGGCAACTTCAGCATTTTTCAACCTGGAACCTGTTTCCCCATGGGGACAACAATGTTTGTCCAAGGGTAAAAACAAAGATTTTATGTCTCTGTAGGGTCCTTTCCATCATTTTGTCAGACACTTCTTATAAAAATCCAAGCCTGTCAGTGGCAAAAACCAGCACTCCTACTGGTCGTACATTGACGGTGAGGAGTTGCACGGAGCAATTACATTGCAGCCCGTTTAGCAGCTGTCATCTGCAACGTTCTCCCTCAATACTGGACCAGTTAAAAGAAGTGCTCCTATTAGTCACTACGACACAGAAACACGGGGCTATAGGGTTCAGGTTGAGAAGTTACCCGTTAGCATGCGTTTGACTGCACATATGCTGTACAATATGCTGAGGTCATGTCCATATATCTTCCGATAAGTCGATAACGTAAAAATGATTGCAATCATGTCCTCATATCCTAGGGAACGTTGACAACCTAATCACGATCAAGGTTATGTTTATACATCTTACGATAAGTCGGTATTTTAAAACTTACCAGTCCAGTCCATATTTCTCACGATAAGTCGATAACATGAAAATGATCAAGGTCATGTATATCGTAACAGTAAATCAATACTATAAAAATAAGTTGACCTAAAAAGGATTGAGGTCATGTCTATATATCGTACGATAAGCCGATAACGTCATAGTGTAAAATGATCGAGTTTATGTCCATATATCTTACGATATATAACGTAATTATCGTGACAGGCTAGGTATTTGATTAATTAGGTTAGTCAAAAACAATCTGTTATTTTGCCAACAACAGATTCTCATAATATTATATAATACTTCACATATCAAATTGCGGTTTAGAGTTTAATTATATAAACAATCATAGATGATTTAATCCATATCACCCACAGTAAACATGGGGCTGATAATTATATTGACGTACATGTCGTAAACAGCCCCGTGACGCTCTTATCACTTTGTTTCCCTTCCTTTCTCCTGGTTCCTATGTATAATTTACCGTAGCAGGTCGTCGTGTTAGTCACAGTGAAGCCCTGTAAGCACTGCGCCATGTATAAATGACAAGTGTTCGTCCTTATTGAATCCTGCCCAAGTGATCGGGCCACACCATGACCTCCGCTCACAGAAACACAGCCGTGAATCATCGTGAGTGGCTGGCTGGAGGGCCCGTGTGTCTACCTGCCACACACACACACACACACACACACACTCCATCACTGTGGGATGTGCCGGGTTATATATAGCCACTAGTGGAGATGGCTTCTTTGTCACGCCTCAGGTGTTTGTGCTGCGATCCTGCCACCACGCTGGTCCTCTCCAGCTCCGTCTCTTTCTCTCCCACCATCTGGTGGAGAGGATGACTCGCACTCGTCAGCCGAGGGTATTTTCTCACGGCTCCGCCATATCGTGTGTGTGTGTGTGTGTCAGCAAATTAGAGAGCAGGTAACCTCCATGCAGACAAACAGCTGTTCATGAATAAATGTTGAACACAGGTTCATGTGTGTGCACACCTGTACACATCTGCCTCTCACTCACTCACTCACTCACTCACTCACTCACTCACTCACTCTCTCTCTCTCTCTGTCTTTTCAGCACAGCAGTGCACAAACCTCCCGCCCATGTACGGCAGGGTTGCTAGTGTGACGGCTCTGTTTGCAGTTCCTCTAGAAAGGCAGCAGGGTCTGGGGAGAAAGAAGGGAGGCAATGGGGGGTCCGGCTTAGGAGTATCTGTCCATCACCACCTCACACCCGTTGACGGGTGACGAATCAAAAAAGAAACATAGAAACGTCACTAACTAAAGATGACATGTGTTTGGCAAACATAACGCTATCGTGGTTAACGGGTTCGTCTGTAGTTGCCCGCGCTGTGATAGGATTCCACACAGCAGGGAAATGGATCGTGGTGAGCGGAGCTAACGTTAGCTTACATTAGAGCAGACAAACACTCCTTACCGTCGCTGTTGTAGGGGAGGCCTGTGGATTGAATGTTTTTTGGCATCGGCTTGTTGGTCGGACGAAACCTTTGGGTCTGATAACTTCAACTTCAACTTAATTGAAAAAAATAATTAACCGATAAGTCGTCAATAGCTTAGCTGCAGCCCTAGAGGAGACGATGACTGCTTTGATAATGTTTTTTTTTAACTTTGTGTAGGGATTGAAAACGCTGAAATGAAATGATAACATTTTTTTTTTAGAAGAACTACCTGAAACCATTTCAAATCCTCTGCCGGTCCCTTGAGCCCACTTTGGAATCCAGCGTCCTATTCAACACTGGCACAAAACCTCCAGTTATTGCTTGGACGGGGACTTTCTCTCGTCCGTAAGGGCCTCTGCTGTTCCTCCCCCTCCGCACTGATCACTACCATATGGGCTGGAAGTGCTCCGCATACTGCGCACCGCACCATGAGTGATCACTGATTAATGAGAGGGAGAGAAAAAGACTGAGAGGCAGAGGAAGAGACAGATGAAGGGGAAGAAAAATGGTTGGAGGAGGGCGAGGCGGTGAGGCGGAGAGTTCTAAATTGAGTGGAGGAAGAAAAAAGAAGCTGAAATTTGAAGACATGGAAAAGGAAAGAGGAAGGATGGAGATGCGGCCGGGATGCTCTCCAGAGCCCCCTCCATCCATCCTTCCTTCCTTCCGTCCAGGCCCAGCTGCACTCCTCCTCGAACAAACCCTCGGGTCATCCCTCAGTCCCAGTATACCTCTCCTCCTATCTCCCCCCCCGGCCTCTGGATTCCACGCTCCACAACATTTATCTGGTTCTGCTCGCATGTTTTGTTTCAGCTTCACAGGATTTATCATCCTCCCCCGCTTTTGGAAAAACAGCTGACTCTGGCCTTTCCAGAGCGCCGCTTTATTTGTCGGGATGGTTTCCAGCCAAGAAGGGTAAACGTGTCGATTTAGAGAGAGAGGGAGAGAGAGAGAAGAAGTCAGAGAAAAGAAATACCACGGCAATGAGTCAGTTGCTAATGAATCTATTCTAATCACAGTCAAAAGTCAAAAGTCAAAAGTGTGTGGCGGCGTGTCTGTCCTAAGGGAAACAAATGGTCCCGTATAGAAAGCAGCTGATTGAGAGAGTCTGAGCAGCTCTCTGTGGTTTCACAGGGAACTATGGGAGGGAATGTACACCAGGCCAAGAAAACACCCCTGAGATTATCATGAAATCACCCTCATAACTTGTGCGTCCGTGGCTAAAACAGAGGCGGTTTTAGCCACGGCGGTTCGATCCCCGGCTCCGGCTCAGCTAGTCGCATGTCGATGTGTCCTTGAGCAAAACACTTAACCCCAAAAGTTGCTCCCGTAGCTGCGCCTATGGTGTGATTGAATCTGCATTGTAAGTCGCTTTGGATAAAAGCGTCTGCTAAATGACTGTAATGTAATGTAAAAATGAATGGATACTGGAAGGAAACAGCAAAGTGCTATTATATAAATAAATAATATATATTTAATTTATCTATATCATAGCATATTATTATATTAATTCTAGTCTTCTCCATTTTTTTCTGTGCTCAGAAGACAGGAAAAGAAACAATAATAATATATGTTAGAAGTATGTATGTATGTATGTATGTATGTATGTATGTGGAATTCAATTGGAAATATTGGTTCATGTTCATGTGTTCATACTAGGAAGTCGATTAACCTGAAACAACACCACTGAGTTACAGTGGACTTTTTCTCCATTTAGGTCTATGGGGAAAATATAACTCCACCGTACGATCTGCTCCGTGACAATATGTAACACACTGTGATCGTCCACAAACAGTGCACTCAGCTGAACTCCCCACCCATTTCCTGGGCTCATCAGAAACAGAGGATGAGATTTCAGTCACCCCGCTTTGTTTCTATCTTTAGAAGGTTGGCTTGTTATGTAACTATGGGCCCCATCAGCAGTGAAATTATCACAATTTCCACCCACAGTGGTGATGCAGCGAGTCAGTACAATCAGGGAACGTAGTGAAGGGAGTCCCGCTTCTCTGTTATTTATCTCGTGGTCACAAATAAGAAGGTAATCCAAACTTTGTCGTGGCACCACAGGACCCAAAACACATGAATCTAACAGCCGAGCACTGACATACGGTGTCAACATCTTTCTGCCGTTGGCCTCCTGCGCCCTGTTTATCTCTCTCTGCCTCCTCTCCCCCGCACACCCACACCCTGCCACCGCCAGGATGTGACATCACGGCGCCCCCCCCCGGAGTTGTTCTGTTCCTCTTTGAAGTCGGAGCCGGTCTGAACTCTGAATCCTCATTAACATTAATGAAGGCGATGGAAATATTCTCATCTCATATCCCATTCTCCGTTGCTATTCTCAGATCTGCAGATATTTTTCACATCTGTCTGTGTCTTTCTGCTCCATTAGAGACCGTTTAACACGTATTTCTAGAACTGGACGAGGAGCCGAGAGGTATCTGCTGTATCTGTGAAGCTTGAAAATAAAGCTTCAAAGCGTGACGTTGGTAGATTTAGTCTGTGTCGTATTAAAGGTGCTCAGTTTTAAAGTCAGAGCATTATCTATGTAGAGATGGATTAGTAATGTATTGCTGAGCAGAGAATGAAGTCACTCTCCCTCTGTGTGTGTGTGTGTGTGTGTTGTAATCCAGGCTTCTCTGTGCTTTGTTTACGTAGTATGCACGCTAGTTCATGCGAGTCCCAGTTAGCATACACAGCGTCGTGGAAGCGTTCCCCCTCAAGTAAACACCGTTAGCTCGGCGGTTGCGTGGCCTGTTATTCGCGGTAGTTTTATTCACATATTTTCTCCCCACCCACTTTCCGCTAACACCCGCCCTTCTGTCCCTACGATTGGCTAGTACTCGTTGCCTTCTTCTCAGAATTTGTTAAATTTGTATAGCTGATGAAAAGCATTGGTTGAAGGTTGGTAGGGTTAATGATTTCTGAGGTTTTCATGAGGACGGATGCCTTCTTGTAGAAGGATTACGGTGATCAGAAATGTTTTTTTTAAATGTTGCTTTGCAGGTTGCCCATATGGACGGAATATATTAACAGATCCGTTGGAGATTTAAAGATTGCCAACTTGTGGTCAGATACACAGCCCAGAAATGCACCTTATTTCCGAACTGTATGTAGCCGTCAGCGAGGCCAGAACTAAAGAAAAGCCTTTTTTTGGGAGAAACACCGGGAACCCCAGTTTAAAGTGTAGATGTATAAGTGGCACTTTGTGCAGACGCGCTGATAGCAGGCAGCGCTGTTGTCTCCGTGGAGAGAGCGGCTGACGTGTTCAGTGGAAGAGTGAACAAGCAGGAGAGGAGGGTCAACAGGACTAGATTACACCGGTGCTCTGACATCGCATCCCTGAAGTAGCCGCGGGGCAAACGCAGCAGCACGTAACGCGCACCAATCTCAGCGGGAACGTTAATGACGCTGCCATTAACGTCAATGGAAGATAATTGTACACTTTATTTCCCCTGTAATGTGTTCTGTGGGCATTCTTCCTTCTCAAAACACTTCGAGGTGGTTCCTGTTGGCTTTCAGCTCGCAGCGGTTCTAAAGAAGTGGAGCCCCGGGGCCTCTTATAATCACACCACAGTACATCCACCACACAAGAATGCGCCATTGTGCACTGATATGTTTGGTTTGTGATTTTACTCCGTGGTTAAGAGAACGCACCGTCATCCCGTCTGACCGCAGTCAACAAAACACGCAGCAATGCGATCGTTAATTTTAATTTTTTTTCTTAAATTCTACCGCTCGCATGGGATTGTTTTAAAGCGCCTTTTCTGATTGGCTGCGTGCAATCAAGAGAGCCACGCAGACCCCAACCGGGCTGTAGAGGAGGAGTAAAAATCATACAGATTAAATCCCTCCTTTAGAGAACTGTGAAGTGTTTTCCTTCTGCCTATTGTAGGCTCACACATAGGTCAGTGTCTCTGGTGAACAAGGGCTAAACAACCTTTAAAGTCACTGCCCCCGGGTCAAGAAGTAACTCAACTGCTACGTCAGGCTCAGAGATCACTTTTTTAATATCAGCTTTGTCACAGAGCATGCATGAAACGGACATTACCACACACGATGTGTAGTTATGAATGAATTATCCTGCATTGAATTATTTCTTTTTTTCCTCCTCTCCATTTCCAGCGCCGGTGTGTTTCTGCTCACACCTAGCCAGTTGTTAGCGATAGGAGCGGAGGTGTCAATGCAGCCTGGAAGAGAGTTTAGCTTCTGTTGTCGTGAGGAGTCGCATAAGCAGAGGTGTGAACATCTGAGAACCGAATGTGTTTGTATGGATGCGTTCCAACAGGTTCTCACGCATCAAGCGCTCGTCCAGTGGCCCCTACGCTTCAGACCGTGATGCTCTACGTACCCCCTCTAGCGTCAGTTTGGGAGGTGTCGGGGACGGCACCACTGGATCAGCCAGCCATAGTACTCCATGTTCTTTTGGGGGGGGGGGATGTTTGACCATCAGATCAGGTTGCTTGATCGTTTCCTGTCTTTGTGTTCCTGCAGTGAACAGAGTATCTGCCAGGCGCGAGCCGCCGTCATGGTGTACGACGACGCCAACAAGAAGTGGGTCCCGGCCGGTGGTTCCACGGGCTTCAGCAGAGTCCACATCTACCACCACACGGGCAACAACGCCTTCCGCGTGGTGGGACGCAAGATCCAAGACCATCAGGTCAGTCTGACCGAACACACACGGAACCCTCATTCAGTCAGTGCAAGAAGTCAGCTGGGCTAATGCTCTTCTTTACAGTGGAAGAGCAAAGTCACGTTGAAGATCAGCTGTTTTATATTGTTGTTTACTTATTTTCTGAAGGAAACATACATCTATTTTTTTTTACGTATCACAATCACAAATGTATCTAAAGCCGAACCCACCACCACAAATAGAACTGCTGTCACTCTTCTAAAACACAGATTAACACCACACATATAATGTTTTATATGTGTGGGACACACCTGTCACAGAGTGCACTATTGCAGGATGTGGTTACCAGATATGAGATATATATATATATATATATATAT
>NW_022280191.1:53236-60359 GCF_004355925.1 Anarrhichthys ocellatus
ACACACACCCAAGCTCATAAGAACACATGCGCATCCAGCAGAGTCCTGGTAGGCAGAGGGCACAGGGGAAAGAAGCTCCCGGCCTGACGGCAAGCATAATCCTCCATCTATGTACGAGCATCTAATGCAGGACTGATGCATTATGGGTGTGTGTAACAATCCATGAACTCGACTCCAAAACGAGTATAGCTATCGGAAGACAAAGCATTAATGAGTCGATGAGGACCACCGGAGGCTTGTGTGTGTGTGTGTGTGTGAGATGACAGCATGTGAGTGATTGCCTCCCGCGGGTCAGCACACACTGCCCCAGAAATCCCACAATCCTCTCTGTTGTCTGAGTTTTGCTATGTGGCTGGAGGGAGGGAGGCAGGGAGGAGGACAAGTCCTGATGCCTTCAGCAGTTCTGCACTCTTCTGCAATCAGTGAGGCAACATCGGGTCATCTATAACAACAAGATCGTTTGGAACTTCACCAAGAGAAGATGAATGTAATGTGTTGTATGGTGACCTTGACGGAGGAGATGCATTGGTCTTCTTTATTCTGCCGTCACACGACGTGATGATGATGGTGACCCTTCCGTGTTTGATGTTTCACAGTAGCGGTGAACCAAGAAAGGGTGACACTGCTCATTGTGCTGCCGGAAAACTTTTATTTCTGCAACATCTGTGCAGGAAGAGTTGAGTTTCACTGAGTGGAATTATTTTATGAGTGAGAACCAGGCGGTAACCTCCGGGTCTGAAAAGTGAAGCCAATGCGGAAGTGCCCTAAACCTGCATTCTCTCTACTGACCATCAGGGGGCGACTCCTCAGGTTGTATGTTGTCTATGAGAAAATGACTCTACTTCTCTCTTGATTTATTACCTCAGTAAACATTTTAAACATGAGTTTATGGTCTCAATCTCTAGTTTCAAGTCTTCTTCAATACAGCATGATGTTCATTTAGTACATTATGGTCCATTTAGAGTCAAACAGACCATAACGCAGGGGATGCTTTAGGCTGGGGTTACCGTGTGATTGACAGGTTGCTGCCACTACCAGAGACATATACAGCGTCTCTATGTCACTTGCCCGCAGTCCAAATATGGTCACTTCTAGACTCAAGGCTTTAAAATGTCAGTCAACAAACCAATGTGTGACGTCACGATGACTACGTCCACTTGTTATATACAGTCTGTGGTGAAAACGGTATTTCTGGGTATGAAATAACTGTTGTTGCTATTTACACTAGAAATAAATATGGATGGAGTGGGATGAAATTGCATCAGAAAATAGGGAGATATGATAATCTATACGTCTCACTACTCTGTCTACTGGAATGTTGTCCTGAAGTCATGACGCACAACTAACAAAAAGGACAAACTCTGGTCGGAGTGTGGCCTCATCAAAAGATTGCCTTTGGACATTTACATAAAGGAATGTGTTAGCGGTCCACACTCTGAGCTTCAGGCTGATTTTCAGTTTGCGCGGCGCCGCCATCATGAGATCTGGTTGTTTTCATTCGCAGCCACCTACAATAAGCATCTAGAGTTACAACATCTCACTTCCTTCTCACGTTCACCGGCTGCTTGTTTTAACGCTCAGTCCTTCAACAAACCCAGAACGCTGATGTGAATCCCTTCCCGCCTGCCACAGAGGCGTTGTAATAACCACGGAAATTGACACTAGATTATTTCGTGCCGGTGTTAAAATAAATTTTGCCGGTACTGACGCTCGGCCTTATTCCACTATCAGATTGGTTACAGGTTTTAGTGCTGGAAGAGCTGTTTATTGGCCAAAGCAATATGATGCTTGGGAGAAAATATGACTTTGTGAGGGCGGGTCTCGGTATAATTGAATCTCTGTTTGTAAACGGGGCCCCGTATGATAAGTGCTGGACCATGGGGGTTCCCTGTAGGGGAAACGTGTCAGATTCAGTCTCTCATTAGTTTGGACATGAGATGACTCAGCGATTATGGGATTAAACCACATTACACTATCTTTCAGCTTTATCAGATGAGAAGCGTTTTTCCATCATCCCCGCGCTTCACGGCGCCCAAAAAAATGCACCGATTATGATGCAGATTAAGATTCTTCCGTTCAAAATGCTTTTCACATTGTGTGTGTGTGTGTGTGTGTGTGTGTGTGTGCGTGTGTGTGTAAGATGCAGAAGATGTAGAGGAGAGTCTGTTGATGTTCGGAGACCCACGTCTCCGTCTCAATAACTCAGAGAGGGTTAGCTTGAGGCGTTATCTGCTTGGCAACGTGCCCAGGACGCTGAAACCCCCCCTGATGCTAGCTTCAGAGGGCCCTTAAACACAGAGCGAGGGCATCATAAAGTGACTTCATGTTCAGGCAAACGGGACCTTTTGCCACGTAATGGCCGCGGAGTCCCAGTGTTGTGTTTCACGAGCTTTTTAGAGGAACAATATCAGTTTGTTGTGAATCTTTTTCCTCAGCCTCTGAGCTCGGCAGCATGGCGGACAGAGGTAGCGTCATGGCTGAGAGATGGAGGGTGGATGGAGCGTGACCGCCATGTTTTGACTGTTTTTACGTGTGTGCAACTGAGTCACAGATCTCAAGTCAGCCTTGAAACACGCTGTCACATTTCCACAAGGCTATTTCCTGTCAGTTTAAGCTCTCCAGACTTCAGAAACACATGAGTACAGGACTCGACAGCATGTCGTTCTTTGTGGCTCCTTAGATACAGTTTACTTATAAAATGCTTTACATTTTAAAGTTATCACATCACTCGTTATCAATCTAAAGGATGTTTCCTCTTTTCCCTTTCCCCAACTCGCTCATGGTGGACACCTCCAGGTGGTGATAAACTGTGCCATTCCCAAGGGGCTGAAGTACAACCAGGCCACGCAGACCTTCCACCAGTGGCGTGACGCCCGGCAGGTCTACGGCCTCAACTTCGGCAGCAAGGAGGACGCCAACGTGTTTGCCAGTGCCATGATGCACGCCCTGGAGGTGCTCAACTCGCAGGACACAGGTAGGGCGGCTTTGTTCGGGTTGGACGCAAGGGTTCCAAAAGGGGTTCTTCCTGAGGGGTTCTTCCCCTTTCTTAAAGGAAGGGTTTTTCAAGAGTTCCTTGTAAAACCAAGGGTTTTATGAAGAACATTTTTCATCTAAAAACACTTTGCAAACACCTGAGCAGGTTCTTGATGAAACACATGGAATAGAAAAGAGTTCTCCGTCAAACTTCCGGGGTGGGTTCTAGATGAAACACTTAGATGGTACAGGGTTCTCAGTAAAATCCCCTGCTTCGGTTCTAGATGAAACCCTTGTAGTCGGAAGGAGTTCTCGGTCAAAACCCCCAGAGTGGGTTCTAGTTAGCACCCTTAGAAGGTGGGAAGGTTCTCCATAGAACCTCCAGTTTCACAGATGGTTCAGGAATAAACTTGTTGTCAGTTTTTGTAACTGGTCAAGGTCCTACCAGGAACCAAAAAGGGTTCTACCACGGGGACAAGCCAAAGAACCTGATGTGGTTCTAGTGAGCACCTTCATTTCTAAGAGGGTACAGAGGCAGAGAGATCCAGGACATGCACAGTTTCCTGGTTGATAGTAAGGCAGGAGGCGATGTTGATGGCTTGTGGTATGAACCTTAACCAATCGGTACAATGATGCCCCACTGCAGTGTTCCACCTCAACGATGAAGTACCATTAGATACAAAGTGTACTGCCAGTTGATGAAAATGAAGCAGGGTTAGCGCTCTGATTTAGACTCCGAAGTGAAGACTAATCTTCAGCTGCCATGATCGAGGCCGGACTTCATTTATAATCACACTAAGAAGAGGCAGAGAATTAATGTGGAGCATCCTTGTGTTCATGTGATCTGAGTATGACCTGCCCTACCCCACACCCTCTCCTCTCCTCTCCTCTTCAGTTTCCTCTACTTTTCTCTTCTCCTCTTTCCTCTCCTTTCTGTTTCCTTTCATTTTTTCTCTTCTCCTCTCCTCTCTTATCTAACCTTCTCCTCTCCTGTTTCCTCTCCTCTCCTCCTTATTGTATCATCTTCTCTTCTCCCCCCCCCCACTAATTATCCTGATAGTGATGCGCCTCATTATGCTAATGGTGCCGCGAGGAGTGTGTGGTATGTTTGTGTGTGTGAGGACGAGACACGGCGGAGTATCAGAGAGACATTTAAAAGACAATATGAAGAATGACCATATGAAGCAAAATGTGCCTCACTAACTGATGATGCAGTCATGGGTTCTCTTCTTTTTCCTCACCACGTTTTTTATTTAATAAAGAAAATCACACTTCTGATGCTAAAATCTTTTTTTATTTTCATCACAAATCTCTTTGCTGGTTCTAATCATGTTCAGTTCCAAGATTCGTAGATAGTGTATTCACTCTTTCTCCTAAACTCAGCAGTCGCATCACGTTTAACAGCACTTCAGTGCGTCCATCAGTAAGAGAAGGATGAGTCCCAGGCTTTCATGGTGCTTTAATACGTTTTTTAATGAGAAAGTGAGGCACTGTGAATCCTTGATTTTATAGAAGTCTATGAGAAAATGACTCTACTTCTCTCTTGATTTATTACCTCAGTAAACATTGTAAACATGAGTTTATGGTCTCAATTTCTAGTTTCAAGTCTTCTTCAATACAGCATGATGTTCATTTAGTAAATTATGGTCCATTTAGAGTCAAATAGACCATAAAGCAGAGTATGCTTTAGGGCGGGGCTACTGTGATTGACAGGTTGCTGCTGCTACCAGAGACGTATACGGCGTCTCTACGTCACTCCTCCGCATTCCAAATATGGTAAAAAAACAACAACAACAACATGGCGTCGGCCATATTTCAAGATGGCGACGGCGAAATTGCCTAACTCAAGTCTTCAAAATGGCAGTCAACAAACATATGAGCGACATCACCATGACTACGTCCACTCACTTCCTTGCTCCACATTCAAATAGACACGTGCATCATTACCGTTTGCAAAGATCAGAAAGGTTTTTGTTGTTTAACTGGCGGGAAGAAGCAGTGGTAACATCCAACATTTGAGTTCAAGTACCTTTTTATATCCTTAAAAATATCCATCGTCTACTGGCGGTCCCTGAGGACATCCATGTGCCCGACACCGGGGCCTCAGAGAGCGGGGGAGCAAGAGTCAGATCTGTACAGAGCACCAGAGCATAAACACCGAACTCGTGAAACATTTTCAGACGCCGTGGAGCGTGTACTTCCTCTGAAACGCAGAGGACGCCGGTCGACTAGGCGGTTCTTCGATTGCGGCCCGGAACGCCTCAGAATGTGGTCCGAGCGTTCAGCTGTCGATGCGTCTAACGGTGATTGAGTGGGGTCCGTTCATTTTTTTTGGCGCTGATCAATATCTGCAATTACACATCGTGAACACCACTACTGCCTGCAGTCTAGTATGTTTGTCAGTACATTTACTTCTAAGGACATCCCAATAATTCATTATAATAATTAGTCAAAACGAATGCATTTTTGTACTATTCCTCTGTAGCAGTGTGTAAACATAGCTGTCCCTGTTGTCACATGTTTGAATGGCTGCTGTGGTTCCTATGGAGTGTGACTGGAATGCATACTGTAGTATTTGTTAGTCAGAGAAGTAGAGTCCTGCTCAGCCTCTGGCTCTTTCCTCCACTCCCCTTATTTCCTCTCTGCCCTCCTTCGCTGCGCAGTGTGTTCTGCTTTCAGAAGCCATGAGGAAGGCGACAGGTCTCCCCGTTTTCACCCCACTGTTTCTGCTACTGTATTTCTGTCCCGGCAGCTGCTCTCTGCAGGCGCCTGCTGCTGTAAGTCGGTCCTCTGTGGGACCCGACCTCCCTCCGCCATCACTCACTCCCGCCACATGGCAGAGCCTCGGAATCCCATCGCTCATTCGTCGGGCACAAATTTTTTTTTTACGATCCCTTTAACGCCCCGGCCGCCTGGCCCGATGCCAACGACCTTACCCGAATACATTAGCATGTCCCACGTAAGGAATATTGGGAAAGAAAAAGACGCCGTCTGTTTGACTTTTTTTTGTAGGTTCTCCCATTTGCACTTACACATATGCGTATATTCAGCAGCTATCAGAGCTTTTGCTTCAGAGTAGCAGTTATTATTAGAGGCCTGATCCAGGCAGCTGTTCACACCCCACAGGACCAGTTCCAATAATCGATGGAGGCGTAAATCGTCGGGCACCAGTCAAAGTTAGAGTGGGGAGAAAGTTGGACAAAGGCGGGAGAAAGAGAACGTAAGACGACAGAGAGGACGGTTAATAAGACAAACGGCTCCGTAATGGCAGACGGTCTTTAAAGACGTTTCTGCAGCTCCTCTAACGTTTACCTTCACCTTTATGGGGCAGAGTTATGTTGAGCTGGGGTCCAGATCCTGAGAGCACTAAGGCAGGGAAGGAAGGAGTGAGGAGATGAGGAATCAATCTGAATCACATCTCTGTCCTTTTGCTTGTCCTGTGTGACAGAATGCACAGTGCGAGTGATTAGGAATGACGTGGTGTTTGGTTCTGTCCTCCTCCCCTCCACATAGAGAAGAGTATCTCTTCAGTTGCAGATTTTTACTGTGGAAGATAACAAACTTTTTTTAAACCACCGCTCCTTTTTAAAATTTCTTTATCATAATGTAAAAATGTCGTTAAAGGTCGACTCCATCTACTCCATTTTTTTTTTTTTGTCTCAAACAGAAACGAACATTCAGTCGTCGGCAAAACAAAGCATTGACGTAAGTTAGCAAAGTGAGCTAATCGATGTGGCTAATGACAACGATAGCGCTAGCTAAGTCACTGTAGGTTGCACGCTGACTATGGATT
The DNA here is from genome assembly GCF_004355925.1 of Anarrhichthys ocellatus. Lineage (NCBI taxonomy): Eukaryota > Metazoa > Chordata > Actinopteri > Perciformes > Anarhichadidae > Anarrhichthys > Anarrhichthys ocellatus. The sequence goes on from NW_022280191.1 coordinate 60,003, forward strand.
TATGTATATTTAGAAACTAACAGCGGGCCACGGGGGGAAAACTGTGTTTAGAAGGGAAAATAGCATTTTGACACTAAAACACACAAACCCTCGACCTACATGTGATTTATATTCATAAGGAACGTCACTGGGAAGCTACAGAATGATGTAAGTGTGTGTGTGTGTGTGTGTGTGTGTGTGTGTGTGTGTGTGCTCATCTGAGGCATGAAGGAATGTGTGAGTGAGCTATTGAACAAAGCACAGAATAGTTTCCGTCTTAGCGAAGCCAGTGGATGTGGTGACTGTTGACATGTGGAAAGTGTGTATACTCGTGTGTGTGTGTGTGTGTGTGTGTGTGTGTGTGTGTGTGTGTGTGTG
>NW_022280191.1:60369-80955 GCF_004355925.1 Anarrhichthys ocellatus
TGTGTGTGTGTGTGTGTGTGTGTGTGTGTGTGTGTGTGTGTGTGTGTATGCACTCCTAGAATCATGACACACACTCCCAGGACTTCTGTATACAGTATGTGTACACACACACACAAACACTGGTTTGATCAGCTGGCCTCACATCAGTGAAACCAGCTTTACTCCATCGCTGTGTGTCGAGTCAGAAGGAAAAAATCCCCCCCCCCCCTGACTCTAGGTTAAAAGTGTCGTCGTTACCAAACGGCAAGCTCCTACACAGCGGGGTCCAGATCGAGTCTCATACACACATACACTCTGTTTATGTGTGTTTCTCTTTTCTCCTAAAAAGGCTAAAGTAGAGCGGGGGGAAATCAGTCGAGGGAGGGATGGGTCACAGGCCGCTGGGGGTTTGTCTGTGTTGTGGTCTGGCCCATAAATCCTCTGCTGGTCCGGGTTTTAGTTTTTTGTGTATAAATGTGATTCTCTTAAAGGAGACAAGTTCAGGATGAACAGGATTAAACAACGTGATTTTTTGATAAACAGTCAACAATTTCTTAAATTTGAAATGATACAAAACAGAGAAATCAACGAATCAGAGACTATTTGGGTGTCTTTTGATTATCAATTAATTTCCTGTTTAGTGTGTTGAATTGTGTGCGAAAGTGGTGCAAGAGGACAGAGGACTCTTTGTCTTGTTGGTCTCCTCTCATGGGTTTTGTGATGAGCTGTCAGAAAGATTGAGGTCTTATTGGAGCTGAATTATAATCAGATCACAATGAATAAAGAATATGATTCCAAAATGAGATACCAACCAGTGACACCTTAAGAAGACATCTGAAAACTGAACTGAAGGAATCTTTCATCCTCTGTTGAGTTGGTCCACAACCTTCTCACTGACGGTCTCGTTTCCTTATGTAGGTCAAACAGAGGAATCCGTATTAAACCGAGACCGTTTCATAACCAGTCAAAAGTTCCTCACAGTAACTAACTTAAGTATACTAGCTTCAGTGTTTTGGACTAAAGAAACGAAGCTTTGAAGATGCCAATACTTGAGAAGATGGCAGTATTTAAAGCAGAGTAGAAAGCAGACTGGAGCCCGTGGTGTGTTCTCGCGTCGGCAGCAGCTCGTCTCCACAGAGACGCGTGAAAGAAGTCTCCATTTATTTTCTGTCTTTACGGGCCTGGCAACAGGACGGGTCTGTAACCTGAGAGAGGGGGAGACGCACAGAGGGACACTTCATCCCCGGCCCGTAGAAACAGCCCGGGGCCAGGACCAGTTTGTTTTTGCAGGTCAGGTAGGGGCGGGGGGAGGGGAAGCATGGTGTAAACACCCCCCCCGACAGTGCACCACATCAGTCTGGCATGTGTTTTCACTCATCCGATCGTGACGACGCGTGACCCCCCCCCCCCCCACCACACTCCCACCTGCCCCACTTTTCATTTTCTTGATGAGCTCATGGTCTCTGGCAGCGGACCCCCCCGGGTTGGCAAAGTGGGAGACTAAAACACTGCAACAGCAGAGAGAGACTGAGCACGAGACAGATGCTGTGAGTTAAAGGCTCGGACGGAGACACAGAACAGGAAAGTTGTGTTCAACGGGACAGAGCGAGTGGAAAAGTCAGGGACAGAGAACAAGGAAGGTTCAGAGGTCACCATCTTTGCGTATATGTTCTGACTGCTGCTGCTGGAGGCTTTGGTAAACTCAGGACCCCTTCAAGGCCCCATCACAGAGGTATCCGCAGACATGCCCGCTGCATGGAGAGTTCACCGGCTCCCCCGGGATCAGCGGAAGATCAGCCGGACTCAGATCACCCTCCGGAGTGAGTAGGACAGGACCGTGTGCGGAACACCGAGTCAATGAACAAGTGATTTGCTTCTTAACGATACCGTACCTAACTTCATTAGTTACCATGTTGAAATATTGAAGTTGTTTTTTTTGCGTTGGTGTGTTTGATGGATGTTTGTGTGGTTTATTCGGACTAGTGAACGCATGCTATCGTATCCTGATGGTCCAATTTTAGACGTCACTTCGCGTTCCAAGATCGGGATTGTAAAGGGTCTGACAGAGGAGGTGGTCCTGAGCCTGGAGCTCTGCAGATCGACCATCCCCCACCTATCTTATCCACTGAAAGGGTTTAGGTGCATTTACTGATACCCAATCCTTTATTCTATTGGACATGACTACTGGCTTTTAGTCGCTGTAGAACACTGAGACACAATTCTAAGCATTCTAGCCTAAAGAATGTTCATGAACATCATTGCTTATAGCTAAGAGATTGTGAGTTACCTCTCACCATGAGAGTTTACCGTGAAGTATCAGATCGTTAGCCAAGCAGGAGAGAAAAGGTAGAACGAGTTCGTCCCTACTCAGTGTCCTGCAGTTCAATCAGATACACCACATGAATGTATTCCACTGCTGCTGTCTTGTACCAGTAATTAAGTGTGTGAAATATCCATGAGAGGTGTGTGTGTGTGTGTGTGTGTGTTGAAACGTTTAACCGTTCGGTCCTATAAGGCCTCAGACACGCTGCAGCCGGAAGCGAGGCTTCTCGCGGAGCCTTCCCCCGATTGCTTAAGGAGCCACGCTGTGATTTCATTGGTTGAGCTGCGCTCTAGTTGTCATGTAGCAACAGTGTGGGAAGGCTGGAATATGGGGGGCGGGGCTGACCACAGTTGCCATGGTCTCCTGATCTTTGGAAGGGAAGTTTAACTTTAATTATCTTTGTGGTAGTTGATAGTGTTGCTTTCTCTGGCGAGCCATTGAATGCAGTTATGAGTATGCAAAATGGCATAAACATAAGCCAGAGTGCTTTTTGAATTCTGATGAATAAACATGAAGGAATCAAAATAACGTTGAAAACATCTCCCGGGTCTTTCGTTGAAGTCGGTCTTTAGTTGTGACCGCATTGACTACTGCAGATCCTCTCCCTCCAAAAGCCAGAAGTATGATGACACAACTGATTAGTGTAAGTAGCATTAGCATTAGCATCACACAACTAGATCTGGGATATGAATGCATTACAAACATACTCATAATCTGTTATAATCCATTTATAGCGCTGCATAATTATAGTTAGAAAAAAAGCTCTTAAATATTCATGATGCCCTCTGAGATTAATCGTAACACATGATAAAGCATGTTGTAATGACTTCTAACCCAGACCCTATCATACAGTAATACTTCATAATTGCTTCTCACTCACTGACATTTTTTTTGTTTTGGTTGGGATCATAGTGTATTATACTTCTCATAGTTTAAATACATTATAATGCTTTTAAAATGCATTAAAATCACTGTTATAATGCATTTTAATGTGATTATACAACAAACACGACACTGAAACATGACCAAATCCCAGCCCATTAAACTCCAGAGAACTCCCACCAAAAACCAACATTCCTACATGCATGTCATGCCACTGACCATAACTGCGTATTTGCTGAGCTCTCTAGAAGTTTGAGGCAAAACAAACAAAGATCACTCTGCTTCCAGCTCTGAGGATGAATCGCACAGCAGCATCTCAGCTGATCTGCTTGTAATTCAGCGTTGACAAAAATTAGCTCCTTTTTTCACAATTGATGGAGCGTTTCCTCCGGGCCGATGGCAGACTCCGGTTTCACCAGAGCAGCTGACGGTGCAAATTTATGTGCCGGCTTCTCTCTCTCATTTCTCCACCCCCCATCACGCCATCCCCTCTTTTAGTCTTCTGTGTTTGTTTACTACGAGGAACGCATGTAGAGAGACGGACGGTGGGGATCTGTCGTCTGTGGTGCGCTCCGCTTCAGAGAGGATTGGGTCCCTGTTTCTCCTGTGAGTCATGCAGTCATGTATAATTCATGGCAGTGTTGGTTTTTGTCTGCTCACGGGGTGGAAGGTAACAGCTGCTCATCCCAGCCAGCCTCAAGAGTCCAGCGGTGAGGAGGAATATATGACTCCTATAAAATATGATTTATTAAATGACATTGCTTTATGAAATACCGTCGTGTTGATTAAATCCTGAACTACAAGGAGAATCTATACGTCCTCTTGCTTGAAAATATCCTTTAAAACACTGCGAGCATTAACATCAACATTAGTTCCACTCAAGACATGGATGTTGAAGATGGTAGCCGTCACAAGCTTCTTTTTGACCCTCGTGGTCCTGTTTCTCCACTCCCGGCAGTCTTTCCTTAATGAGGCTTTTATGACCGCGGCTGCTTTCCTCAACGTCTGACAGTTATTATAGACCCAGCTGACTCAAACTCAGACCATTCAAATCAGGATTTATGATTTTTGTTGTTGTTGATTATTTACAATGGAGCATATTCTCCATCCCTGCTCAAGGGGAGACACTACAGGTGAGGGTAAAAGAAATGTAGATATCTCCACCATTACCTCCATTAAGACAATTCGTTTTTTTTAAATGTTACGTTTTAAATATGCAAATGAGGCGTTATGTAATGGTAACTTTTGGAAATCTACAGACAAAGTAGTAAAATAAACACCTCGATTTGTGTTCGGGTTTTCTTCTGTCCACTGGTCTGAAAGAAGACGAGTCATGGATGCAAAATAGCCCCAGATTTCAAATTGGACAAGGGGACAGAAAAGCGATGCTTCTGCATATCTACAGTGGCGAGACACTATATGCAGAAGCGTCTTTGCACAATTTGGTGCGACGTATTGCTGCCGAAATAGATTTGCGTCTCGTCTGAGCACGCCACATTCTCCCAGCAATCCACAGGCTTCTCCAAATGTTTTGTATTAAACTCAGGAGGAGCTTCAACGAGCCTTCTCTTCAGTGATGGAGTCCTCCAAGGGTCCTTGTGCGTGGAGACGGCGGCGGTGGAGTGCATTGCGTCTCGTTATGTCCGTGACGACGGTAACTGCCGATTAAAGGGATGATTCCACCGGAGCTCTTTTTAAGTGGCTGTTCGGCTTCTCTTCTGACTAACTTTACGACTTGCCTGGTTGTGGTTGTTCGTGGTCGGCTCACGGTGGAGTGAATTCCAAATAATGACCTCAATGGGGCTTATTGCAACATTTAGGAGATGAGAAACCCGTCGGCCATTGCTACGTTGCTCAACTATGTTGTTTTTCAAAGCCCTGGGAGAGCTCTTCTCCTCCACCCATCTTGAGACGTTTCTCGTTTTATAGCTCAGTGACTAATGATTTGTTTATGTGCTTTCTGAGGCGGGTAATCAAAGAGTGCAGGTACTAACCTACTAAAGCACACTAGCCCAGCTGACTCTAAGGAGCACAGGTGTTAGTGGAATCAGCTGGTTCACTGGTTTTTCTTACATTTTTCCTTTCCTGTGTCATTCCGCTCTATTGCAGCAGGCTGGTCTCATCCAGCATTCGTAGCTCTACCTACGAAAAATAATGTAATGCATAGATATCCCACGAAAGTGTTGTTGTATGTTATCCACGACATCATGAACGAGGAAGTATAAAGACCTCAAAAGCCCACACAGGGCTAAGAGTAGCCAAGCATTTCACAATCTTTTCCTAGATTTAACCAAGTCACTTCCTGTGAAGACGGAGGTTTATTTTGAAAAGACGCTATTCATGTAACAAGGAGAAAGATTTTCGTACAAATGAGGATACGTTGGTTGGAATGTTACGATTTCTGTATCTGTGCAGTTAATACCAATGTCTGGTTTGAACTCCATGTGAATACCTGCATTGGAAGTAAAACATAGAGAAATGTGAAACAGCAACTTTGAGTCATTGTTTTCTTGAAAAACAAACTTCGACAGCAATCTGTTATGAAAATAGTTGCAGGTCAAGGACTTACCCCCCCAACACCCCAGTGTTAACCCCTCAAAGCTGCCCAATAGGCCGGCCCACTTGTTGCCGGGCAGATAATAAGTACGTGTTTCTATGTTGTGTCACCGCGACATACGATCCCTCAACACACAACGCCGGTCTCAGGATCGTCCCTGTCATGCCACTGAGATGTTCCAACAGTTGGATTCCGATGTCCAGCGGATGGCAGAGGTGTAGATGTCGGTACTCTGCTGCCCCTCTAGACATCCTGACTCCCCCCGAGCCCCAAAATATTCCCCCACCCCCCTGCACACACGCACTTCTAGCACACAGTGGAGGAGTCAAAAATAGACAGAGAAACAGATCAAGACAGAGGTCCTTCCATGACCTTTGATAATACTCTAAAACAACCGCATTCAGTGTAAGAAATGAACCAAGAGGTTCGTCAGACATTCGCTCATTAACTCATGAATTGTTTAACAGGGTTGCCATGTGCCTTGCTTCTGCAGAATTTGTGGATATTAAAGATTTTTTTCTTTTCTTGTTAATCAAAGTACAGCATCGTATTCATCAGTGTGCCTTTAAAGGGGACTTATGGTGGAAAAGCTCACTTCTTCAGAGCTTGTGGACTTACATTTAGGTTTCTGGAGTGCTAAACAACCCACGAGCTGTGAAACAAGACGACCCAGTCAGTTTGTTTGTGGGCCGCCTCCATCAGAAAACAACGAGCCAATCAGATGTGGCCCCCCCTTCCTACGTCACAGGCGGGCTCATTAGAATAAACCGCCCATGGCTTGAGAACTTCCTTTGTAACAGTGCGCCGTATTTTTCTCGCAAGCCAATCACAGCAGACTGGGCTTTTTAACGGGAATGGGCTCTTAAAGAGACAGGCGCTAAAACAGAGCGTTTCAGTCTGACGGTGAATACAGGTGTATTCAGACAGACGGTATGAGAAAAATAATGTGTTTTTTGAACATCAAAGCATGTACACGTGTTCTAGTAGAAAGCCCAAATACAAGTATGAACCTGAAAATCAGCATGATGTGTCCTCATCCCACTCTGACAGCCCGCATATAACTGCATATTTGTGTTATGTACACAACTGCTCTGTAACGATGAGTATTAATGTGATATCTCATTAGAAAGCTACGGTTCTTGTAATTCGATTTATGCAAAACATTTCAAGATACAATAACAACAGCAGGTACAGTTAACGTCTCTGTCAAACAAGCACTCCAAAAATAGCCGATAAAATATCGCCGTGACTCACCGATTATGATTTATAACGTCCCCCTTGTGCATGCTAGTCCAGCAAAAACGGTCTTGCTAGGTGGCTAAGGGTCCACTCGATCGAATCCAGTAAAAGATTTAGTCCAAAACACATTAGTACGTCCATAAAGACCCACGGGGGGCTGTTGCATCATTTCAAATTAGCCAGCAGATATGATAACTCGCGATCATATTTCGGGCATAATTTCACTTTTCATGTCAACAGAGCGGAGATTTTCATCGCAAAATTGAGGCTGCATTCCACCGGTTAGATTGACACCTCATTTGACCCAATAGGAGCTTCTATAGCCCGGCCACAGTCTGGAACAGCCAACGAGAGTCCGCTTTGAAAGACAATGCCCGCCTCTCTTCTTTGGGTAAAGCTCGAGCCAATCGCAACAGATCCTGTTCAACCTCAGGATCCACATAGCCAATGAAATTACGAAGACAAGGATATGCAGATTTATCAGATTGAATGCTGGGAAAGTTTTCAAAACTGCAATTGAAACCGTGACTGAGGTAACTGGGACAGATTATCAAGACCAAAGTCTGGTTCATGAGAATCTTCAAGAATCTGTGAAAGTTAATAATGGTTAAATATGATATAGTTAACCATACGTCGACATAAATAAACTGTAGTTTGAATTTTGGACACGTAGTATATGTAAGTTTATAGTAGTATATTCATTTTGATGGTAGTATATGTAGTTTATCATAGTATATGCATTTTGATGTGGTGACACGAGCCTCCAAATGCGTTTTTACGCGTCCGCACTCTTAGTAAACAACGTGTAAAATATTAATTTTCTGTCCTATTGTTATCAAATTCTAACTTATACAAGGTACCATGAATCCATGGTGAGGTAGTATTGTCTTTTCAAGCCTGTAAGTCCCAGCCATAGATAGCTGCTGCCATCTGTTGGCCAAAACAAATCTAGGCGGAAGTAAAATGCTTCTCTTTCACTGTGCTGAAAACGCATTAGCTCAATGCTAGTAGCACTTACGGTGATTCTGACTGATCGTGAAGAAACTTCAGAGTGTTGCCGTTCAATAAAGACTAAAACCATACATGTACTCCCAATGGTTCAATAAGAGCTGTCAGTTTACTTTGGGTACGCGGTTGATAGGCGTTTTAGGCAAATTGTGCAGGAATGAGAAGAGGTTTAAAATAAATGACTTTACAACATGACACCTAAGGGCAGAGCGTAAAAACGTTGTCCTTGAATCACAGTAATCTCAATAAACTAGACATTGAAAGTCATTAAGAAGTCCTTGAATTTAATAGCAGAGAGTGTGTATGTAAGCTATGACGAGCCTTCATACTGTATTAACAGCGAGGTGGTTTTAAAGTGATGAAGTCAGCATCAGGCGAGCAGAGGTGAGGGCGGGGACAGAGGTGGGGAGATAACAATTGATTGGAGGCCAAATAGAGAACCCGAAGTAGGTCTGAAGTGTGCCAGGTAGTCCATTTACGTTGGCCATCTAGTGTAATGGTTATTGATGGAGCGCCATAATCAGACCTCGAAGAACCATTTCACCCTCTCCGTCTGCTGGAAACACCGACGTCGACGGGAAGCAGGAGAGGGAGACAGAGCGGCAAAAGAGCCTTTAGGAAGGCTCGATCCCAAACTGGAGCTTTGTTTCTTCACAGCTAGATTTAATTCTGACCGCAGTGGAGCACGTTCGCTAGTCTACAGTCGCAGGGTTGGGCTCTTGGATTTGGGATGGATCGAGTGTCTGAGTAGGAAATTAGGAGTAACAGACATGACACTGTCTAGATGCTAGTTATCAACTCTGTTAGCCTGGAAATGTTTATATTTAGGAGAGCATCGTTAGAACTGAGCTCTTAATACATGTATGTATGTATGTATTTATTGGCTCTTTCAGTGCTCCATAAAGCTAATGCACACAACGAGGACTGGTATTTGAATACAGTTATGTCACCTGATTATGATAAAGGATATCTCAACTGAATTTCAGCGGATAAAATCGTATACATTGTCTTTTATTTATTTCAAGTTACAGCAGCTCTATTTTATTGGAGACACTGGTCGACATCTTCCCCCAAACAAAATAAGGGGACACAAAGGAAAGGAATACTTCACCCCTGTATTACCTTGAATTCCTGAAGAGAACTTTGTTTTTCTCTACTGCCAGCATTATGTCTGACACTTCCAACACTATTAGGCATCGTTGTTTAGGCTGATACAGTAAGATCTGAGTGGAATGACCATGATTCAAATTTGCATGAATACTAATTGGTCGCTTACTGTATAAGCGGAGTGTTGGTAAATACATCATGCCATTTTCTGCATGGTTTTCTGCATTTTAAATGTCACCGTTGTCTAAAACTACAAACCGCAAATGTCAACTTTTCTACCGTGTGAGTCGAGGAGGTTTCAGTCAGTGTAGGAGGCTCTGAAGTAAGCTGTTTGTGGAGTTAGAAGGGGATTCTGGCTTGACAAATATCAGCATATCAACCAGAGCAACATATTTCTATGGAGCCGGTGTCCGCTCAGCCTGGCCTTTAGCCAATCACATGCTGTTGCTACAGATGCTCGGACGGTGACATCATGAGCTAAATGTGATACCACGACATGAATAATGTGTCCACCTTGTCGTCTGTGTTTTTAACCCTGGACACGTAGACGAGAGCCTCACAGTCCGGTTGACTGTGAGGGAGCGTCCTTCGCGTCTTGCCTGGGATTGCAGAGGGACAACGTCATTTAGCTCCGAGTGTGTAGAGTCACTTGGCCTCGCAGCCACACATGCTAAAAACACACACACTCATCATCGAGTCTGAGCTTCTTACATCATTCATAACCCCCCTCCCCCCACCCTGTGTGCTTTTTAGTCTTTTTGTCTCTGACGGGATGATGGATGGACAGACTGAGCAAATGCTCATCCCGCACATAAACACCAACACCTTGACCTCCCTGACAGGCGTGACGGCGTCGGCTCATCACTTACACCTACATAAACGGGTGGCAGCTTTGATGACAGGAGGTTTGTCTGGGTGGACAAAGGACAATGACCCTGTCCTCTACTGTCCATTGCCATCATCCAGACAAACACTCAGTCTCTCGTCGTGTGTGTGTGTGTGTGTGTGCGTGTGCGTGCTAATCTCTGATCTCCAGCTAAAAACAACCAAACAACTTTATCAGCTGAGCTGCTAACTATTTTCACAGCGACCATCAAACTCTGAGCCACAGTGGGGAAGGAGAGGAAGCCCTCCTCCCCCTAGTTTTGTAAGCAGTACCGTGTTTTTTTTCACTGACTTTTTCTCTGCTTTATAGTATTTTAGAATGTACGTGATGGGGCTGACATGCAGATGTATTTAGCCTTTAGTAAAGTACAGAAGATGCGTAGCAAAAATACGTTAAAGCAAGTCAACATTGACTTGGTGACTTTCACACAGGACACAAACAGCGGTCTCCTGGGTGACAGTCCCGTGTTTGTGTGACCCATGCACCACCCCAACCTCCCTCCACCGTCAGTGGCTCTGAGCGTCGAACAGTAAGGTGGATGGGTTTGCTTTAGTTGAAAGTTCTCTTCACAAACGTATAGTTAATCTTGCGTTACACTTGTGTGATCCCTAACTTTCTGCGTGGGAGTTTTGGTGACCCCGCCCTTTTATGTTTATTGCTCCGTCCTGAGATCTGAATGAATAATAGAAATAAAAGATGGGAGTATCCTTCACTACATCCCTACATACACACACTGGTGATTATATCGAGGACAGCTGCGTTGTGTGTCCTTCTCTGTATCCAGCATATGAATAATAGATTGGATCCAGGAAGTACAAACTGGCTGACCGACCCATCGGGTAGAGCGTCCCGCCACATCCTCTCTCTCTCTCTCTCTCTCTCTCTCTCTCTCTCTCTATTTCTGTCTCTTTTTCTGCCTTTTCTTTATGCGTGGCGTCCGTTTGTTTCTCCTCTTTCTATATCTGTGTCCAGCTCTCGTTCTCCGTCTCAATCCCCAGCTCCAGTCTGTCACTCCCTCTCTGCCTCTCATGATGTTCATCTCTCCCTCCCACTCTCCATCCCTCCCTCTCTAATCTCCCTTTGTTTCCATCCCTTCTAACGTACTGGGGGCGAGCCGGCACAAAGAAGGACCACGCCAGGCATTTTTTTTTTAGGCGTCATCTTTAAAGGCGCGCCCTCGTGATATTAAGACGTCACGTTACGGAGGATAAAGAACTACTACAGCAACAGAAGACGGCTCTATATTTGTTATCATCTTTCTCTTGGAACTTAAGTTCACAGCCGTCACTCTTGAGCTTCGCCAACATCCAACAGAGCGGATGACTCGGGGCTAAGGGCACAGGAAATTGAAAAGAAGAAACAACCTCCGAAAGCCCGAGCCATGGTTCTGTATGTGAGCTCCCAGGATTGTGGTGGGGGGCCTGGCAGCAGGGTGGTGGTCGCACTGAGGCCCGGCAACGGGTCAGATGGGGCCCCGCACGGACTGTGGTGCTACGTTTGCTGCCAGAGGAGGCCCACGCTGACGCTGCCTTCATGTAGGTACAGGAGAGCAGGCTTCTGTAGTTGTTGTGTGTGTGTGGGTGTGGGTCTGTGTGTGTGTGATTTTAACGTTGAAGTCGGCTTCAAAACTTTATTATCAGTTTACTTTTTTTTTTTCTCCCCTTAAGGCCTTTAGGGGGCTTAACGAATAAACGACACTCGCTTGCGAATATTTTGCATACTAACTATTCATGTGCAAATTTGCGACTGTTGCAACACTTGTGAAATGTAAGGTCCCGATGCGACCAGCTACCAGCATCCTATTGACCCAGAGCAGCGTCCGACAGTCTGAGCTAAACTGTTGTTGTATAGCCTGAACTACTGTCAGCTATCTGGTGAACAGTTACTCAGTGTATATGTCTAGGGCTTTTATTGTGAAAGGTAAGAACGGAAGGAGTGGACCTGGTCCTCTTGAAAGGAGTAATAAAGTTCTACTGTGTTCTTAGTTCTGACTACTTAGCCTCCGTGTTGAATTGTGTTTGAACATGTTTGTTCCGCACGATGTGATTGGTTGAAGCCTTTATTCGCAGTTTGAAAGCTCCGCCCTCTTTCCGTAAAATAATTGCGTCACTTTTTTCGCTGCGCAATATTTTAAACACGGTGTGTTTTGAAAGTACTTATCACAAAAACAAAAGTTTGCAAAAATATATTTATGTGCAAACGAATCGCAATAAAAAAACTCAAAATGAATGGGTGAATGAAGACATGTAGTGTTAAAGCCTTTGAGTGGTCGGAGGACTAGAAAAGGTACAAGTCCATTTACCATTTTACCTTTACTGATATAGTGGAGCACAGCCCAGTTTCTCTTTGTTCTGTGCTTCCTGCCGTCTTTCCCAGCATGGTGTCAGACAGAGCTTTTGGATGCGGGCCAAGCCTAAGTGCTGTTGACTCGGGTCACTGAATCAATTCACATCTTTTAAGACCCTCCTTTTGATGAGAGTGGAAAACGACTGAGAAGGCCACCTCGAGAGTCGGTGGGTCCAGTTGGCGTTGTGACGTTAACATTTACAAATGCGAGATGCCACAATATTTCAGTTCCACGTGTTAGTTAGATAATAAGACGTGTGGTTAAAAAAAAAGAAGAAGCTGGGTCTAATAGGAAAACGAGGGCTCAAATGAATGGCGGGCCCTGTTTATCTGCTCTTTAGTCTCCAACCCGGCCCTGTTGGCTGCTGCCTGTGTTCTGTCATTTGCACGTAAGCTCTATTAGAGCAGACAGTAACACAATTACACCCACAGGCAGCGGAAGACGAGGGAGACGAGAGACCATGTCAGCAATTACACTCGCAGATATTGACTGCCCGTGGACGCGGCTTAATTCAATACTGTTTCAATTGAGCCCGTGCACGAAGGAAAATCATCAAGACGGTAATGAGACGAGAGGATTTGGATAATCATGGAAGATTGAGAGCTGGATGTAGACGTGGTTAGCCCACGTTCCCCAGAGACACGGAACACCATTCTCTCTGTTTCATTACATGCCATTGTAAGAGATCCCAGAATGTTCTCTAGCAGAGGTCGGATTGGCTCACGGCCTTTGGATTTGGACAAGCTGCTGCTCATCTTTGATTTGCTGGGTAGCTTTTTATGGGTTAATGAGGCGTTCATTAAATGCTGAGATCATTCAATAGTAGCCATTCTGTTGAGCTGCTAACACGCAGCTCACTTGCAGTCGTAGAGTTACATTACAGAGTGCAACTTACCCTTGCATAACGGTTCATTATATCTTACAGTTATTTTGTTATTTTTTCATGCAAAAATGTCCCGTACGAATGTCGACAACTCTACTTGGTTAGGTTTAGGAAAAGATCGCGGTTTGGGTTGAAAGAACTACAGAAGTTACGTGGTCAGCATTGACTTGACTGGTCTGACACGGGACAGTAACAGCGGTCTCCTGGGTGAAAGTCTAATGTTTTTAGACCCACCCATCCAACGCAGACACACAGCGTCACCTGTCCCAGCTCACGATTACATAGATTACATACAAATACTTTATGTGTGTTAAATAGGAAATAGCTATGTTAGCTATGTTAGCTAGTAGTAAATAAGAAGAAATAATAAGGAACGATAAGAGATTCTTTAGTATCTGAGCCTAAAGAATCCCGAACCTGATCCAAAATGGAACCATCTACTCAAACCCAACCTCGTATGAGATAAATCCTCAAACTGGAGGACCTGAATGGATTTAAAAAACAATTGTGATTATAATAATTGTTGACGATGACTTTGTGATTATTAAGTGAATGGTTTCAGCACTAGATGTTTCTGCATGTAAAACAAGATGAAACTGACAGAAGATGGTTAAATATGTGACGGATTTAGTCTATTTTTTTGTTGTTGTCAGAAACATTGAGCGTTGATTCTCGCCAAACAAATTGTGCACTGCTTCAAATATCAAGGCTACGCTGACGCTACTGGTTTCCAGTAACTCTGGTCATGTGTCAGAACTCACTCTTTATTGGCCAAGTCCCACACAAGTCCCACACAAGTCCCACACAAGTCTCCTTTACTGTTCTCGGATGACTAGGCGGTCATGTTCGCATATCCGTGCATGCACACGTTTGTTCGGTGATTTCAAGGTTCAACTGGTCTTCTATGCGATTAGAATATTCTGCATCGTGTCTCTGCTCTTCTGTGTCTTATGTTGTGCAATTTACCGGCAGGATCCAAAGGTCTTAATGAAAAAATAACAACAACAACAGACAACTGTTGGAGTTGTTTTGACTCAGAAGTGGCAATCGCTGCTTCCTCCTCTTGTGTAAAAGTAGCTAATGCCGGTGCCAACAGCGGTGCTAAGTGGGGTCAGTGTTTGTGAGCGCGTTGGTATTCAGAATCGGTCGTCAGCCTGGCCCTAGACCAGATTATGCTCCTTTTATCTCCGTCTGTCTGTCTGTTCAGAGAGTTAACACTTGGTTGAATACTAATTCTGCTCAAATCTGGTGTGTGTGTGTGTGTGTGTGTGTGTGTGTGTGTGAGTGTGTGAGTGTGTGAGTGAGTGAGTGAGTGAGTGAGTGAGTGAGAGAAGAGGGAGAAGGAGCACCATGTTGGTCCATCTGGTCCTGCTCAGGTTTTGCAGAAAAGACGGCTCATTAGCATCAGTTGTCCCATCAGGCAAATGAAAAATAAATGTAATGCTTATTAGGGGCCCATATTCAGTAAAGATCTGCGATTGGGAGGTCGGCATTATTGCTTCCTGGTTGCCGATCCCTAATAATACTACTCACTACATTATGAACAAAAAATCTGTTTAAATTGGCAAGAGGAGAAGTCACGTTAGCTGTCAGCTGGGAGCTTGGAGCTAACGGAGCTCCAGCATCGCGACATTTAAAAACAACTAATCAGACACGTAGACCTGTTATGTTGTAGGTCATTCTCATGCATGCTGCTCACGTCTCTCCCGAGCACTGTCCTGCTTATAACGGAGCTAAAAGTTAATGTGCGGAGGTTCCATATCAGTTACATTTTCAAAATAAATTCCCAATGTAGGTTTTGTTAGTTTTTAGGTTTACTTGCGCAACAAAACTACCGAGTTAGGTTTAGGGAAAGATTGTGGATTAGGTTGAAATATAAGTTTGTTTGTTTCGTAAAATAACTTTGTTTATTACGTAGCTGGTGTTAGTAAAGTACGCAAGTTACGCTACAAAAGTATCATAAAATAAGTAAATGTGGACTTGGTTTCACACGGGACACCAACAACGGTCTCCTGGGGGGTTAAAGTCCCGTGTTTGATTGAGTCAACCATCCACCCTAACCTCCTCCTTAAGTGGACTTTATCGCTCTTTAAACCTGGTGTGTTGCTCTGACAGTCTAATAATGACATGGATGGGTTGACATTGGAGTTAGTTGAAAGCCCGGTTCGTCTCATCCAGACTCTAAAGCAGGTTTAGGCAAATTAAATTCAGCGAGGTCCATAATGTCTAACTTGCGTTATGATTTAGTCCCATATATATTGAAGTAGCCAACAGTTGTATCAACGTCTGTATGTAGTCAACAACTGACCAAATCCAAATATAGAAAGTTCAATTGAATAATATCTCACCAATATTTATTGTCACATTTCAAATTGAACTGGATGAATTATAAATAATACATAATCAAACAATAAATAAATGTTCTTCTCTCATATATAGTAAGATAAGGGCCGGATTATGAAATAAAATGCATAACGGAAAGCTTTTGAAAAATGTGACTCTTTAAATAAAGTATTTCATTTTAGAAAAATGAATGTAACAGCCTCTGCCCTGCAGCTTTAAATTCAGTTCATTCAGATGTGAACTGATGTCAATCAAAAAGTTGCGATGCTTATGGGAGTACACATATTTGATTGGCTGAGCAGTAATTGGTCGGTGTGTTTCCTGTACCGCTGAACGAGTGCCATAAAGGCTGAAAAGCTGCGCCGGTTAAAATAGAGGCGCTCCGTTAAAATTGAATAATTATCAATGACCCAATACTGTTATAGGTCCGGATACAATGGCGTCTGGGTCCGGACCGCGGTCCGCCTATTAGTGACCCCTGAGCTAAAGGGTTCCTCAGTGTGTCTGTATCAGACGGTGCTGACCAAGCGTCGGCATTTGATGACTTGGGAGTGGGAACAGGTCGGCTAGGACTGTGAAATAACTGGTTCTAATTTGACCTTTATGGGCATTCATGTTTCTTATTTTCTCGTGCAGAAAGCAGCTCAGTGACTAATAGCTTCATATAAACCCTGGTGTAGGATGAAAAGCTTCCTGTCTCCGTTGGTCTGTCTTCTTGCAAAACACCACCACCTGTTGTACCTCGTTCATTTTCATTGGTAAACTGACTGTGAGTCTAGTCTCTCATACTATGAGAACCCAGTCCATGCTGATATGAGGAGCCTCTCTTTATATTGGAAGAGGTGTGAGTACCCTTTTATCCATCAACAATGTCAGTATTTAAATACCTTACTTTGCTAAGTATGAACATACTCTTCTACAAAACCCTTTCTCTTCGTTATAACACATAATGGGTATGTTTATAATGCATTAGAGACATGGAAAGGGTTACCAAAGTTTACGTGATTTTCCTTCTAGTGTTTTTTGACTGTAGATCTGTGTCTGTTTATTGAGGAGTTCAATGTCCGTCACAATGAGGATGTCAGCCAAACATCTAACAGGAGACATCTGTGTGTGTGTCGCCCCCTACAGGCCCCACGTTGCCCAGACAGGGCCCCCAGGTTCAGAATGGCCCCACGCCAGAGGAGATGGAACTGCAGAGAAGGTAAGGACACTCGGACTGATAAAGACCCTAACATTTAAAACGACTGCAGGTTGTGAGGCACCATTGTTTCTTCCATATCTGTCCCTCCCTCTTCTTCCATGTCAGTGTCTCACACACACACACGTGTACTCAGACAAAGCCCCGCACACCCACAGTTGTTTTTCTTCCCCATACAAGGCCACTCTTTCCCTCAGGTAATAATGAGGCTCTGGAACAGCTAGAAAACGCACATAGTTGCATACACACACATACACACACACAGAACTGTATTAATGAAGGCCAGCTGTTGGGCCACACTTTAGACTCCTGTCCACCAGAACGCTTATTCGAGTATTTGATTAGAATGAATTACACACACGCAAACACAGACAGGGGGGGCACGTCATGGACGAAAAGGTCTAACTTTAGCATCAGGTAGACGAGCCAAACAATGACGGCAGCTGCTGCTCACCAGATTGTTATGTCACGAATGGCAACTGGACAACGTAACACTGTCATAACGTCAGTGTCCACCATATACAAACTAATAAAAGGCTCACTTGAGGCTTCAAGGATAATCATATCCTGTTCCCAATAGACGCAACACCTATTTAACATTGTGGAGGGGTGAATCATGGCAGCGGCTCTCAACTTTTTTGTAACTTAAGGCCACACTTCGGATTGTTTCTAGGACCACCTTCCAAAATAAATGAGGAAAAAACAACAACATGACAAGATAAGGAGAAACAATCAGCTGCTGTAAATAGGTGTTATGCTGTGTTCACACCTAACGTGAAGCGAGTTTTTTTGCGTTGTGTTACTCACGGGAGTTTGATCGCGGGATCATTTGTGTTTATTCACGTCATTCGCACTAGACGTGCCGGGCTCTCTCTCTCGCCGTCAGTCACACACACACATCCCTTTACTTCTATCTTTGTGAGGACCCTCATTGACATACTGCATTCCCTAGCCCCTTGCCCAAACCTAAACCTACTTCTAACCTGAACCTTAAAACCACGTCTTAACTCTTTAAGATGGCCTTTGAAGAAGTGAGGATCGGCCAAAATGTCTTCACTTTCCCAAGATGTCCTCACTCTGTTGGTGAAAACCTTGTTTCGGTCCTCACTATGCAGCAAGTACAAGAACACACACACAAGTAGTAAAGCATTCTTCAGGTGTGACTGAATGCTCCTTCTAATTCTCTTTGAGGTGAACTTGGATCTGCCAGGAATTTTACAGACTGTGTAGGTCTGAGAGAGACAGATGGATCTGGCTGCCAGCCCCCCCGCCCATGTTCTCCCTTTATTCTTCTCCTCTCCCTTTTTGCTGTCTCGCTTCATCCGTCTCTCTTTTTCTCCTCACCTCTCCCCCTCGGTTCCGGTCATGCTCCACGTTTAGCAGCGGATGACAGGCAGGCAGCGAGCGGTTCGGTGACCGAGGTCTTCTGCTGATACAGAGGCCGGTATCGGCCTGCTGTGAGGGAGCGCGGAGGATGGGATGAAAGGAGGGAGGAGGAGGAGGGGGCAGACCAGTGGAGAAATGAATTGGCAGCACACTTCTGCTTCTTGAAAAGGGAAAGCTAACATATGCTTTGGAAGATGCGGAAGGGTCTGTTTGGCCAACAAACACTGTCAGGTTGTTTCTGAGCAGCTGTTCCACATCTAATCAGTTCACAGCTGGGGAATAAGCATCTGCACACCAGCAGCTGTTATAAATGAGTCGTCAGTCCAGGCTTTGAATCATGAACCTTCTTCAGAGCACTTTAAGGACTTTCATTAGTTTCATGAATACCTTTCTAGCTTGGACCGACCTGTAAGTTATAGTCGTGGACCGTATAGAAGAAGTAGACGTAGTCTCCGTGACGTCACACATTGGTTTGTGGACTGCTGTTTTGAAGCCTTGGGTTCGGTGATTTGGCCGACGACATCTTGGGTTTTTTTGTAATCAGTGAACGTAAGTGACCATATTTGGACGGTGGAGGAGTGACGTAGAGACGCTGTATACGGCTCTGGTAGGGTCAATCACAGTAAGCCCGCCCTAAAGCATCCCCTGCTTTATGGTCTATTGGACTCTAAATGGACCATAATTTACTAAATGAACATCATGCTGTGTTGAAGAAGACTTGAAACTAGAGATTGAGACCATAAACTCATGTTTACAATGTTTACTGAGGTAATAAATCAAGAGAGAAGTAGAGTCATTTTCTCATAGACTTCTATACAACTAGAGGAGTCGCCCCCTGCTGGTTATTAGATAGAATGCAGGTTTGAGACGCTTCCGCATTGGCTTCACTCTTCAGAAGCGGAGGTTGCCGCCTGGTTATAGTATTAGCTATAATAAATACATTTTCTAGATTTTAACGTGAAAGAAAATTACTTTGTGCTTTTGTACACAATCTTGTGCTCTTGTTCTAGTAGTGGTGGAATGAAACTAAGTCCTTGTAGGCTACTCAAGTACATCTACCTAAAGCTACTACAAGGGACTTTCATTTTGTGTTGGTTGTGGCGCCCCCCTGTGGACGAAAGTGGTATTGTTTCAGAGCACCAAAGCCCCTTTAGAAAACCTCTTATTTTAATGCAGCAGGGTGTGCCGTAAGTATATTATTTGAAATGGGCCATTCTGCATAATGAGTATACTTTTTTTGGGCACTTATGAGTATATTTTGACACGGAAAGGCCGCCCACCAAATCCACACCAGGGCTTCACTGGGTTCCTCGTGCTGGAACACTATCTAAAATGAGCGTCGACACAGTCAGCCCATTGTAAAAAAGAATACGAAGCTCAATAGCACAACGGGGGGAAATACCCTAAGATGTTTGTCAAATTATTCATTCATGGGCTCACTCAATGCGTCAGCTAATGTTTTGGCTTTGTCTCACTTCTTTATTGCCAATCATGAGGAATGTGTGTCCCCCTAAACCATGAAGCCTGATATGGAGACAAAAGAAGAAGTGAGAGAACCGGAGATATGGATAACCGACGGAGACGTTCCCCCTCTCATTGTTCCTCTCCGCCTCATTAAATACAATGAGCTCACCTCATTCCACAGTGACCACACACATTCAGTCTCACACGTCATCAGCGTGGCCTCCTCTGTGAGGAGTAAACATGGGGATCACTCAGCTATGGAGAGGCTGGAACAATTCGAATGTCACATGACAGCAGGGGAAAAATACCACGCGCATTCTTCCCTCCCTTCTCACTGTCTCACCTGCCTTCCCTTCTCATCTAACTTCCCTCCTCCATCGCTCTCCTTGATCCTCCTTCTCATCCAGACAGAGATGGATGAAGAAGAGGTGGAGTGCGATGCTTCGGCGATGATCGATGGAGATATTCCCTGCATGTGCGAGAGTAGGAGGTCACAGAAGAGTGCGGAAAAAACCCACCTGTTCAGGAATGCAGGGTGCTACCCTCGGATTAAAAAGACACGAGCTGGAAATAATAGGCCGCGGTATAAATAGCTGTGCCGTGCGTGGGAGTGAGGGGAGTGTGTGTTGGGAGAGAGAGAGAGAGAGAAAGGGAGGGAATGTGTCGCACAGTCTTGAATGAAAGCGAGGATGGAGAGACTGTGAGGAGAGAGAGAGATCTATGTTAGCTGTTAGCACGTAGCTGCTGGTATTTAACCCTCAGAAAGAAGATGAAAACACCAGCAGCTGCTCTGCACATTGTCACAAGCGTGTGCTGACATCCACGTGTATTCCCAGTTGACAGTAACACACACAGAAACATCTCTAAAAACCAATATGTTAGCTTAGCCATTATAACGAAGTTGGGGTCTTATGTTAGCAGGACACAACATGACGTGTGTGTGTGTGTGTGTGTGTGTGTGTGTGTGTGTGTGTGTGTGTG
>NW_022280191.1:80965-113198 GCF_004355925.1 Anarrhichthys ocellatus
TGTGTGTGTGTGTGTGTGTGTGTGTGTGTGTGTGTGTGTGTGTGTGTTGCACACTTGGACCAGCTCCTCACTAGAGTAGGTCCATATGGTCCATCTGGGCTCCCGTCCATTCATACACCATTTCCTGGTTCTGCGAGCCAATCAGGCAAGCCGCTGAGTCCAGCTGGCTGACCGCTTACGCCAGACTTCAGTGTCCCTGGAGATTTAGCACAGTTGTCACTTGTGGCAAAGTGGCAAAACCCAAATGTGACATCATTTTTTTCTTTGCTCAAGGAAAAAAAAACAAAGCTGTGTACAACTGAGGACTTTACATCAACCAACATGAATAGCAGCTGGCAGCGAGAAGGGTGAAATAAACATCTTGGGATTTGTGATTTCAGACACACTTTTGGCCATAACTCAAGGATTAATATGCTAATACACCAATATTTGGAAAAAAAAGACCAGTTTATACCGGCTCCTTCAAAAAACGAAATAAATACATTGAGAACATGTTATAAATGCAAAGTTGTTGGAAGTTGAAGGCAGACTGACAGGATCAGGATGGAGTTGAGCAAGAGAGCACAGTGTGTGCCATGAGCAGCTCTGTATAAGTGCTACAGCTGTGGGTCTCTATTAACCGGTTCTGGGTTGATGGTGGCTGACAGGGCAGCATGTCTCCAGGCTGGGACCGCTACGTAGACACCTGTCCAACAAGACTGTAGCTGATGGTGTGTTTCAAACTGTCCGTACTACATTCTCACTTTCTATGTGGTTTCATTTCCTCTTTTCCATTTTGTTTGAGTCCACTTTACATGCTTTTTCCCTTGTAGAGTGTTGTTCTGCTTTAGTTTCTGATATCTAATGTAGTGTTGTTTTGGTTAATTGGGACTATTCTCGGTCAAATGGTTGGTTGGATAAATGTCTCGGGTTTCATTTTGGTAGCTAATGCATAGCTTAAACTGTAAGAATGAAAGGGTGTTGAGGGCCTTTGCAAACCTTTGATCCTCATACCCTTTGACTGCAGAAGCTATTGTAGCGTTATTTGCATTCTGTCTATGCAGCTCTCCTGCTTCATGTTTCTTGGCTCTTCATTTTGACACTAAGCCATTTGACGTTCCCAATATTGCCCCAAATCCTCTCCGACTCTGCCTCAGAGCGTCTGCAACTCAGTCATTGTAAGTTGACGCAAAGAGGGGGAAAAGGAACATGTGTGCGTGTGCACGTATGTCTATGTGCCGGGATTCGGGCCGTGCTGCCGCCCACGCTCCCTTAGCAACGGTTTCCCTGGCAACTCTTGTCAGGAGGCGAGTGAGGCACCAGTTAAAGCGTGCAGGAAGGCTTTTCACAGCTTACAATCCTGTAACGTTTCCCTGCAAGGCAGCGAGGGACGTGGAGGGAAGAGAAACCCGTTTTAGGTTCTCCCATCAGAGGCAGGAGATATGCAGACGGGGGGGGGGGGGGGTCATGTGTGAGTCATTGCATAGGTCCCCTGGAAGTAACACAATGCTCATTGCCCTACTTCATATTGGCATGGTCTGTTCTGGAATTTATATTCCTCAAAGAATATGAAGAGATACTCTCACATTTACAAAGGTAGGTTCTAACTGGAACCATACAGGGTTCTTTGACTTGTTCCCATAGCAGAATGACACTTCTACCTCAGAACCCCCTGAGAGGTTCTACAGATAACACTCCTATGGTATAATGGTTCCACTCAGAACCCTTTTAGGAGGTTCTATCAGATCATTTTCACCTATAAGGATGCTAACAAGGATCCATTCATTTATCTACAACCTACGTATAAGGTTGAATCTAGAACTCATTAATATTCCAAGCATTTTATCTAGAACACACCCAGGGTTCCTCATTAGGGTCCTTAAGGCACGGGGACGATGTGGTGCAGCACAACCCACAACCATCATGGTTCTAAGTCACAAGCTTTTAACAATCCCTGCAGAACTATTTATTCCAAAAACGGTTCTTTAGATGAAAAGGGTTCTTCATGGAACCCTTGGGTGCTGTTGCACCTAACCGGCTTAGTTGGGTTAAAATGGACTCCTTTGCCGTTTCCCTGTTAGTCCGGTTTGTTTCATGTACACTTTTCAGTGACTCTTTTTACTTTTTATGTAATTCTCCCCCTCGGAATCACAGCGCCTTGACCCTGGTATTGTTTATATGTTTACTAGCAACTAGTAACAAAGTTGAATTTTATTTTTTTTAAGAACATGAACAGCATATTTCTTTTCAGCAATGATTGTCATTATTTTCTGTTGCCAACACAGACCGAACAACTCCAGCTCAGACACAAGCTCTTCTGTAATATTAACAATTCACTTTTGTTCAAGATAGATTTGTTAGTGTTTTGGATTTGACAGACTGTGTTTTGTGCTTTACGTCTTGTTTCTCTTGCTGGAGGAATCTTGACCTTCTGAGTCTTGATCAGAGCAATCTCATTCCCAAAAGTGTGAATCATAGACCTGTTTACACTCTGACATACTGCAGCAGGAATTCACACATTGATGCTGTAAAAAATAATTAAAAAAGAAGTTTAATCAGCTTTAGTTTCACTCCAAGTTTTACACTCTCCCACCCCCCCCCCAACACACACACACACACCTCTCTCCAGACAGCGTATTCTAAGCGTGTGTGCACATTGTTTAGGAGTGTCATGATCTCATGATCAGGGGAATGCTGCGTGCGTGTGTGACATCCATAAATTACGCGGCGAGGTGTGTGCGCGTGCGTGCATGAGCTTAAAGCAACCGATTCACACCTTTATCGTCCTTTTTGAAAAGCCTCCGAGCTAGAAGACATTCATCAGCGCCAGCACAGGCGTTTAACTACAACAAAGGAACCAGCAGTGCAACTAGACGACAGTACAGCTGAGGGTTCCTCTCCACTCTAATTAGGATGGATTCCGCACGAACACCCTCTGTCCAACGGGGTGTGATGAGAAAAAATGAGGCAACGCACAGGACAAATTACCCTGACTCGGTTCCTTTAGTTTTCTTTGTTGGACTCCCCCTGGGTCAGTCACCTGGATGTTGACTGACAGGTAACAGGTTGGCCACGTTTCCTGTATGAACGTCCCAGTCCTACACCGTTTGATAAGAAGTGGACGTAGTCATAGCGACCCATTGGTTTGTGGACTACGACTTTAAAAAGCTTCGACTTATCGAGGCATCCATCCATCTGCCTTATCTGCCTGAGTTACTTGACTGCCAAATTTCAACCACTTGGCATGTTGGTTAACTCCCTTTTTCATCCACCAGACGCTATGGCAGAGCAATTCCCCTCACTGCTTAACAAATCACACATGGGCTTTTTTAAACAGAAAAGATGGCGCTTACCTGCCAACGTAGCTGGTAGACAAACTGCACCAGCTGTACCAGCTACCGCCCGCCAGCATTTGGCTGACGGCTGTTGGCGGTTTCGCCCATCTTTACATAGAAAAGAGCAACACCAGTAAAATATAAGAAACGTGGAAGCCCCTCTGCTCTGGCTGATTACTGTCCCACCATCACATCACGAGCCGTATTTAATCATGGAGATGCTCTGGTTTAGTTACGGTGCAGATCCCACAGGGACTCATTTCTATAAGCCAGGAGACTGCAGGCTCCTCAGAGACATGACCCCGGCACGCTTCCATCCCGTAAATCCAGCTGGCTCCTGTGTTCCTGCAATTACATCGATGGCCTACTGACGCACCGTGAGAACTGGGACGGTTAGAGTGTGTGTGTGTGTGTGTGTGTGTGTGTGTGTGTGTGTGTGTGTGTGAGTGTGAGCAGCCATCCATGTATATTGGGGTCAGGATGGTGCCACGGTGTGTGTGATGTCTTTCCATCCTTCAGTGCTCTCTAGTAAGAAAGATTCAGGTGTAGCGGACATAAAGAGTCTTCACACCTCTCCCTCGCATCTCATTAGTCAGGATAAACTGTCTTTAGCCGTGTCTCAGCGAAACCTCCGCGGGTTTGAGGGAATTAAGCTCGTGCTACTTACATTCACTTTGATCAGTCGTAGTGCAGCCAAACAGCGCGTTAGCTAAATGCACTGGTGAGATCCTTTCCACTGGGTGACGGTGGGCAAAGTGGGCCACAGAGAATGTGAAAATTGTCCCTTATTGTAAAAAGCCATGGCGTAACATATTTGGTGACAGACTTTTGCAGATAAGTCATCTTCTTTGTTCAGATTTCCTCCATTTATCACCTCATTGTGTTCACATTTATTGACATCCTGGCATAGACATGAGACATCTTTCACATAATCATGACAGCTCAGACCATTGTGCCTCTGAGGGGAACCCTAGAGTTTGGTTTGCTGCCATCTTGGTACTGTGTGGAGTCAGAAGGAAACGTTTTGTAGAAAGAAGAAAACCTCCTTCGCTTTTTGTCTGAAAAAGCAACATGTTTACTGAAGTTACTCTAAAGATGTGACTTTTGAATACATTTAGATTGAACCATCATTATCTGAAGGAAGGTTAAGGTTACTAAATATTATAATAACATTCAGTCTAACAATGGAGACACAAGGGTCCTTTGGACGATGTCAATGAGCACCTCAACCCAGCAAACACAAACAGGCAACCCACTTCTTACACAGTCCTTCGGATAAAATCAGTTCTCACATTTTCAGGGTGGACATCCTTTCACTGCTGTATTCCAGTGGGTATTTCCAGTGGCATGTAGACGCTTTGAGGACACAACGTCCTTGGTATGATTTATATTTATTTTCATTTAACTCCAGCTTTCGACACAGGTTCAGGAAAGCACCTTGAGTCGCCGTAGTATCCATGATTTCACCCGTTTATTATGCTTTGTCCTTCATCTTTGCCTCCGCTTCTACCTTCCTTCTTCCACGACCTGAAGGCCAAGGCCTCGACAACATTTACCTTCCACGGCAGCCGGACTCTCGCGATGTCACATGATCACGTGAGAATCGCTTGATCGCTTATCACACCGAAAACCCACCTTGTAATTCGTAGCATTCGTAAGTGATGCGTTTGTGTCCGGCGAGCCAGAGCACGGACCCAACCAGCGTCCTGCGAGGAGCTACTGGAAGCTAGAGGGCGTGGCTTAGGTGTGTGAGCGACAACACGGAGAGGAGACCGTTAGTTCTGAGCAACAATGGCGGCTCCTGGAGAGGTTAGCGTAGCTGCTGCAATAGCATCGTTCCCTTCAGAACTGGAGAGCATTTCTTCATTGGAAGAAGAGCAAAGAACGGCACTGAAGGCTTTTCTCCCTCCTCTCCCAACTGGCTTCGGTAAAGGTTTGATTGACAGATGGTTCACTCAATCACCTGCCGAGTAGTATTTTGAAAGTGTCGGCCCCTTTTCCAAACAGTTTCCGATTGTTCTGTGTAACAAACCAGCTGGCGGGTTCCGGGTTATGACAACGGCGGTGTCGTTAGCAACTTGTTTTTCAGACATGTTCTCAATTAGAAGTAGCCATATTACCATACCGGCTGTCTTTGTTTCATCCACAGCCTTTGGCCTTCAGGTTTCCCTTTCTGAATGAGAAATACAGACTACCGCCACCTGCTGGCATGGAGAGTCATTTCCTGACGTGCATGCACAGAACGTATGTGCTAGTTGGCTGTTTGTTGTGGTCTTTGCATTGTTTAAAAGTGCGTTGATGTGGCTTTAGTGTGTCTGGGATTTACACAGGGAGCAACCAGGACCCAGTTTCGCCGTCCTTATGATACTTTAGAATTTTTTTTTAAACTTTTTTTGGTCGGTATTCAAAGTATTGAGGTTCATTCCCCAGCCCTATCAATAAGCAACTAAATGACTTCACGCCCTGCCAGGGAAAACCGGCCCGATGTGTGCCAACTCTCTCTCCGTGACCCAATTTGCACCGGACTAATGCCAACTCTCAGCAATCTCCAAAAAAACACCACGCCAAAGTGTAGGGGTTAAATCTGTCGTGCTCTCCTGGGTTTATTTCCGCGAGTGAAGCCACCTGCTTCCCTCAGTTTGCTCAACAGCCCGATCCCGTGGGAGCCAGTCCCAAAGCGCAGCGACGACCACGACGTCACCAAACTTGCCTTGAGACATGCGTCTGTCGCTAGTGTAGTGAGGTTTGGGTTGTGTGTGTGTGTGTGTGTGTGTGTGTGTGTGTGTGTGTGTGTGTGTGTGTGTCATCAACGCAGACCGAAGGGGAGAGGGAATGTTTACGTTAAGCAACGTTTATGCTGATGATTGACTTTTAGCTGTCAGTCAGCTGTCTGCAGGACGGGTGAGCGCAGAGAACCTGGTGTGTTTGTGTGTGTGTGTGTGTGTGTGTGTGTGTGTGTGTCAGAGAGGGAAAGTGCATGTTGGCATGTACCTCCAGTTCCCACCATTTCTCTCCCTGCGCGAGTCATTCATGAACATAACAGTCCGTCATTTACAGCCAGTGCAATTGATGAGGAAGTTAATCTTTTTTTTTTTAACACTCATCCTGTATGTATGCTGTTTTTGGTGTCTCGTACTATTCTGCTGTTTCATTAGAATTCTTAATTAAGGAAATGCAGACGTCTGTAGGCCTACTCACGTCTTCATTCGGCCTTCCTGACATCTCTCCGTGGAATAGTCTCTATGACCTCTGTTAGCAGATCCTTATTCATGCCTTGTTCTTATTTGACAGTTTCTCCAATGATGATCGTTACAGTTCTTTCATCAAATCTCAGAAATGGCTGCCTCTCTCTGTCACACTTTGTCATTTTCACATGGCATGCATACCCACACACGGGGAACGCACACTGCTCACATGCCCCGCTCACCGGCCCTTCTACCGCTGCCTTCTGCTGACCCCTAGTGGTCCAACCCGGGTCTGCAGCCACAGCTTCCATTTTAAAAAAAAAAAGCTCTCTGAACACGCTATACTTCAAGATTATTAACATAAAATAAAACTGAAATAAAAAGGGTGTGGTGGTTTGTATTTCACTTTGTGTCAGACACACTGTTGTCTCTCTGCAGCAGTGTGCAGCCCAGGGAGGCTTTAGGCCACATGGCTGTCCTCACTCTGTGTTTCAATGTGCCCAAAATAGCTTGAACTTATATAATGACAGCGGTAATTGCTGGGGGGGGTCAAGACAGTTCCTAATTTGCTCCTCTTTACTCGCTCTGCTCATCTTTACTGAAATATTTTTGTCCTCATCTAGCCCTCTTTCTTCTTTCACTGCGTCTTCTTATAAGCAATGGTGGTTGTAAAAGCGATGACTCTGGACTAAGATGAGTGATGCTGAGGAATTTCAGAATAGATAATAGAAACAGTTAACATGTGAATGTTGCATTAATGTCTATTCTCCTCTCCTGTTTCCTTTCCTCTTCTCCTGTTTCCTTTCCTCTTCCTTCATCTCCTCTCTACTGTTTTCTCGTCTCTCTTCTACTGTTTCCTCTCCTCTCCTGCTTCCTCTGCTCTCTTCTACTGTTTCCCCTGCTCTCTTCTACTGTTTCCTCTCCTCTCTACTGTTTTCTCGCCTCTCTTCTCCTGTTTCCTCTCCTCTCTACTGTTTCCTCTCCTCTCTACTGTTTTCTCGCCTCTCTTCTACTGTTTCCTCTCCTCTCCTGTTTCCTCTCCTCTCTACTGTTTTCTCGTCTCTCTTCTACTGTTTCCTCTTCTCTCGTCTTTTCTCTCATTTCTCCTTTTATTTCCTCTCCTCCCCTGTTTCTTCCCACTCTTCTCTTCTCCTCCTGTTTCCTTGCCTCTCCCCTCTTGTTTCCTCTCTCCTCTCCCCTCTTGTTCCTGCCTTCTCCCCTCTTGTTCCTGTCTTCTCCCCTCTTGTTTCCTTGCCTCTCCCCTCTTGTTTCCTCTCTCCTCTCCCCTCTTGTTCCTGTCTTCTCCCCTCTTGTTCCTGTCTTCTCCCCTCTTGTTTCCTTTCCTCTCCCCTCTTGTTTCCTCTCTCTTCTCCCCCCTTGTTTCCTTTCCTCTCCCCCCTTGTTTCCTTTCCTCTCCCCCCTTGTTTCCTTTCCTCTCCCCTCTTGTTTCCTTTCCTCTCTCCTCTTGTTTCCTCTCCTCTCTCCTCTTGTTTCCTCTCTCCTCTCTCCTCTCCCCTCTTGTTCCTGTCTTCTCCCCTCTTGTTCCTCTCCTCTCCCCTCTTGTTTCCTTTCCTCTCCACTCTTGTTTCCTCTCTCTTCTCCCCCCTTGTTTCCCTTCCTCTCCCCTCTTGTTTCCTTTCCTCTCCCCTCTTGTTTCCTTTCCTCTCCCCTCTTGTTTCCTCTCCTCTCTCCTCTCTCCTCTTGTTACCTCTCCTCTCCTCCCCCAGGCAGCTCCAGGAGCTGCAGAGGCAGAAGGAGCTGGAACGGGAGCATCAGGAGAGGGAGCATCAGGAGAGGGAGCATCAGGAGAGGGAGCGTCAAGAGCGCGAGCGCCTGGAGCGCGAGACGCTGGAGCGACAGGAGCGCGAGCACCAGGAACGGGAGCGTCTGGAGAGGGAGGCACAGGCAGAGCGGGAGGCGCAGGCGGAGCGGGAGCGCCTGGAGCAGCAGGAGCGCAGCGAGCGTGAGCTGATGGAGAGGGAGAAGGCAGAGAGGGAGCAGCAGGAGCAGTTGGACAGAGAGCAGCAGGACTGGGAGAGAGGAAGACGCATCTCCAACGCCGGTGAGTGATGCCCTTTGGTTTCCTGCTCATACACTCGTTGAGTTTTCCAAGGCCAATAATGTGTGTGCATTTCTTTCAGATTTATATTATGTGATGTATAACATTCTTTTTGCTGCTGAACCTTACATCAAAACAGGTTGTCTTCAGAGGAGCGTTGGAAATGTAGACTCTGTGATGCTCAACGTGCATGAGCAGTGTGTCCCAATTCCATACTGCATCCCAACTGTGTACATTACACACTCTACTATAAATTAGTTACATGAATTAGCATGTGTCAGTCTTAGTATACTGTTAGCGGTTAGCATTCAAATGATAAAACACACTCTTGTCAGTCAAACTTCAACCTGAGACGACTGATTCAATTTCTCCAATTAACAGGTTTTTTTTCGAAGGATGCAGCTTTTCCATTCCCTTTGTGCATTGCATTGTGGGAGAATAGTGTGCATCATCAACACACTCAAAAATCAAAGGATTTTCAGGACGCAGGATCCATTCTGCCTCTCCAGTGTGAACAGTGAACACACTACAAACCCAAAAGCTGTTGTGTATAGAACGTAGTATGGAGTTGGGACACAGTGAGTTGAACTTTAACATGCATGTTGGGTTGCCTTCTTAATAGTCCTTGGTTTTAGTTTAGTCCTTCCTTTCAGTTCATCTTTATTGTCCCTTAGAGGGTAGATTTGGTTTGCTTTGTCAAACCATTCTAGTGGTAGCCAATCACCGCTTGTCGCTACTTGCTCAGTGCCATATTCAGGATGCGTTTGTTCAGTGACGCTAGCATGGCTGTCAACACTGAAGCTGTAATTGTTTCATCTCACATAAGGAAGTGAAACTTTTGAATGTGCTATAAAGAGAGCAGTGCACAAAGTCCTCTGGCAGTAGGACTCGACGCATTCGGAGGTGGATAGCAGCTCTCTGTCTATTTTGCATTTCCTAGTCAGTGCTAGAATTGTTAGCTTCCTGTGTTAGCGCTAAGCTACAGTGCCCACAGGCGCTATGAACAGATTGCTAAGACACTGGGGCAGAGGGGGGGGGGGGGGGGGCATGAACAAACACCGCCGCCAGGCCTTACACCAGTTACACAAACGCACACATAACTTCTAACACTTCACACACGTCCAAAAAAGTCTAATGAAGATGCTAATGCTATGTGAAATGGGAACGGGCAACTACGATTGCAAGTCCGTCCTAAAAATCTCCAGTTTATGAACAATTGTCCTCCTCCCAGTGGACTTAACAAAAAGCTGTGTAAAACATTTCCAGTCCAATGTACGCCTACAGTCCAGCAGCAGAGAGGAGGCGGAGCCACAGGTGGAACACACGCCGGCTATAAAGTGGAGCTGTAATGGATCAGGGGCTTTTTGGTCATGTGATAGAAAAGGGGAAATGAGCTAGTTTCAAGGAGGCATGCTTCAGTGTGCAACGCTCGGCCCGTTAGCACACGCATGCATACACAGGCAGACGCAGTTCAGTGATGTTACTCAGAGGCTAAAAATACACCATCAGGGAGAATGCTGGTGAGACCCCCAAGGGTGTGTGTGTGTGTGGGGGTGGGTGGGTGCGTGTGCGTGCGTGCGCGCGTGTGTGTGTGTGTGTGTGTGTGTGAAAATGGCCCAGGATAAGAGGGAGGAGTTATTTCACATGTCATACACAATTACATACATAGAGAACAAACGCACCCACCCACACACACAATGTTTTATTAATGTGCACCGTCCCTACCAAATAAACCAATACAAAATAAATCAAACAAAAACACACACGCTCTGTTTGAACCTATGAGTCTGTTGGGTTTGATGTGAGCTTTCGATCTAACGTTTAACACTTTAGTTACACTGCTTGTGTGTGTGTCTTTTAAAGGAGTGACACAGTAACACTGATGTCAGTGAGTGAAGTGTTCGCTGCTATCGTCTGGTTTGAAGTGTCTCAGTAACTGTGATAGCTGCGCTCTGTGGCTGCGTCCTCGATCAGTTCAGGGAATCGACAGATTCACTTTTATGACCTTACAGCAGTTGTGTTGACAAGATCACTCTTATTCTGAACTTTATTTTGAAGTTCTTGCAATTTAGCATTGTTAGCGTAAGGCTCCGCATAGTGAATATGTTCACGGTTAGTGAGAAGGGACAGGAGACCTGCTGGACACGTCGCTCAACTAAAGGCGAGTTTATCAGTTTGACATCGGCTTTACTCAGTGTTACACACACACACACACACAGTAGTGTGTATCTAAGGCTTCACCGTGTGCACATAGTTTACCTGCATATTCCTTTTCAGAATTTAAGTGATGGATTAGTAATTCAGTCCAGTGTTGTCAACTCTTTTCAATGAAGGTAGCTAGCAGCACAAGCACACAGACAGAGAGAGAGAGAGAGAGAGAGAGAGAGAGAGAGAGAGAGAGAGAGATTTAATGATGAAGAAGTATGGAAAAGGTCATAAGAAGAAGTAAAGCATGAAGAGGCAATTCTGGGTTCATGAAAAAGAGATGTAAGGGAGAAATGGTGTGCAGTGGAGTGGAAGCTGGAATGAGCATTGACTCCAGTTAGAGAGAATAAATGGTAAATGCAGCATGAGCTGTCAGACTGCTCCGCTCAGCTGGGAGAAACAGAAGTCACACAGAGGAGTGGGAGGAGGAGGAGAGCCAAGCGGTCTTACAAATCCATCAGGTTATCTGTCTTGTGACTGCTGGTTAGGTGTTCATGGGAATTCTGCTTCTGTTCCTACTGTGTGTGTGTGTGTTGTAAAAGTGAGAGAGACGGTTTGTGTGTTATGTCTGATTAAGCATGCATCTGTGATGATTGAAAGTACCACACAAAGCCTCAGTAACAGTAACCCTCAATCATACAAAGAACCCTTGAAAACACCCTTTCTTCATAAAAAGGTCCAGAACCAAATGGGTTTGGAACCCTGATTCCTCACGGTTTGTGCAGAAATAAATGAATATTAGGTCAGTGTTATGGTTTGGTTCTAATCCAATGCAGTAATACGTATAATGTGGTCACGGGAATAAGGACTGCAGAAAAGTGTAGAATGACATCACTCGGAAGGGGAAGTGGAGCAGAAGATGAACGGAGCAGTTACAACTTAACACCATCCCCGCACACACACACACAACATATGGCAGCTCCATACAATACCTCCCAGGCTACGCTAAGCGCTAGTCACAATCAAGGTAATTAGTTCATTAGTGAGAGGGCTGGGCTCAGCTGGGATAGACACATAATGAAAGAGAGGAGGGACTTAGGACAAAATCATCGCATCAGCTTCTTCCCACTGACCCTAAAAACCCCATAAAGAAGAATATAAAGTTATTAAATACCATTAATACCTGTGAAGTAGAGAGATGGGTGTAGCATGATTATAAAACAACCTAACAAAGAGGCTGTCAA
Source organism: Anarrhichthys ocellatus (assembly GCF_004355925.1). Lineage (NCBI taxonomy): Eukaryota > Metazoa > Chordata > Actinopteri > Perciformes > Anarhichadidae > Anarrhichthys > Anarrhichthys ocellatus. The sequence goes on from NW_022280191.1 coordinate 92,913, forward strand.
CATAACCAAACAGAGCTTTAATAATTCATCACTTGATGACTCATGAGAACCTGACCCTGGTAACCAGCACCAACAACACTGGCCACAGTACAAGATGAGACAAAGAGGACGTTCAGTGCAAATGAAAAGACACGGATCAGCTGCACCTCGACGACAGGTCAACAGTGTAAACATTTAAATTAATAGACATCAGCATTAAACCTTCCCTAGTTGATAACTTACATTAGCACCATTTTTGTTTTCTAAAATGTCATGTTTAAATTATGCAAAAAAAGACATTATTGAACTAAATATGTGCTTATACAGAACAGAAAGAAGAAAGAAAGGAGAAGACGTGTTATGGAAGCAAAGTAGCCCAAAATCTCTGAATTGACCAGTGTATGAAATTCATTTTGTATACTGAAACAGTACACAGAATAACAGGAGATTAGCCCCTTTAGACTGTGGTAAGAAAGGTTTAGAGCAACAAGAACACTATCCTCACTGAAACAAAATAATAGTCTACAGCCATGCTAGCGGTTCTGAGTAGAGTGCTTCGAGCTAAATGCTACTGTATGCTAACATGATGAAGTTAAGCAGGTGTACTGTTCACCAGCTTCTCAATCAGAGCTTAGTGTGTTAGCGTGCTAGCATCTGCTAGTGAGCGCTAAAGGCAAAGCACAGCGGAGGCTGATGGGAACGTCTTTAGTCTTTGGTCACAAACCAAAGTATTGGACAAATCCAAGGTTTGACCTGACGATGGCGTGAGAGGACAAGTCAGGCTAGTTTGGGTGTCAACTAAGATCTGATTGGATGGAAGACATCTGTTTATTGAATTCACAGAGACCAGGAACAGAGACGGAGACAGAGACATACCGACACAGAGACCAGGCGGTGAGACACAGAGACCAGGCGGTGAGACACAGAGACCAGGCGGTGAGACACAGAGACCAGGCAGTGAGACACAGAGACCAGAAACGGAGAAAAAGGGACCAGAAACCGAGACACTTGATCAAGAAACAGAGACCAGACACAGACACCAGACAGAGAGACATATGTACATTCTCCAGTGTTTGTTTGAATGCTGCTTGTGACTTTGGTTCCAGAGTTTTAACTGTTACATTTGTTGTTGGCTTACTTTGTTTTGATGAGCATTAAAAGAACTGGTGCATGCTGGGCCTTCTGTGTACAAAGCACTGAGTCTGTATATGACTTGGCTTGATGACATCGGTGATGAGTTGCATCTCCTGCGTTACTGTTCTATGGGTGTGTGTGTGTGCTACATGGTGACCTCCTGCCCATCAGTCTGTTTGTCTCCCCCCTCTTCTCTCATGAAGAAGACATGGAGGGCTTTGTGTCTCTGGCTGTGTCTCTGGCTGTGTCCACGGCGCTAACACCTGTCCACTAACACAGTAGCGTCACCTCAGGCCAAGAAAGTACACACAACCTGGAGTAAAACTTTGGTGTAGCTCTGTGCTGGTTTTTTCCTGCTTCATCTGCCCCCTTCTCTTTTTTTCTTCCCTCCCTCCTTCCTTCTCTCTGTCCTGACCTGCTGTCTTTCCCTCCTGTGTGCATGACGGCTGCTTCCTTCTTTCCTTCCTTCCGTCACTCCTTCCCCTCCTGTCCTGTCTTTGTCCTTGACCTTGGGTTGTCCGTTTGCGTGGCGTATACATTTAGCCTTTGAAAGCACCCTGTACAGTCAGGAGTACAGCGGGACGTCCTCGCCGGCCGCACCCCTATCCGCGCCCGCCTACCTGGCACCCGGGACGCCGTCGCCCTCTTCCGCCACTCCGCCGACCCCGCCTCTGAGGCACTCGGCCTCCCGATTCGCCACCTCGCTCGGCTCCGCCTTCCACCCGGTCCTGCCCCACTACGCCACCGTCCCGAGGCGGCAGCAGGCCTTCCCCCAAGCCCCGGCTCCCGCCCCGCCTCCACCAGCCAAGTCCGTGGTGTGGTCAGCGTGCAACTTCACGCCCCTGCCGCCCTCTCCGCCCGTCATGATAAGCAGCCCCCCGGGGAAGGCCGCGGGCCCGCGGCCGCTCGTCCCCATTGCTGCGCCCTCGCCGCTCACCCAGAAGCCGCCCTCCCCGGCCCCCAATGGCCCGCCCATGTTCCCTGCGCCGTCGCCCGTGACCATCCAGCACGGCCACACCCCCATCGGCGTCGCTTGTCCCACCCCGCCTCCCCCACCCACCCCGCCCCCTCTCCCCTCCCCCGCGGCCCCCCCTCCGTCTTCCTTCTTCGTCTCGTCTCCCCCCTCCTCATCCCAGGCTCCTGGTGTGCCCTCTCCCTCCACAGCAACCCCTGCCGCCGCCGCTGCAGCCTCTGCCGAGCACCTCTCCCTCCCTGTGAGCCTGGGCCTGTCGGGGCCGGGGGAGCCGGACACAGCCACAGGCCCAGAGGCCCACCTGCCTCAGGGGGGCTCCTCCTGTCAACCCCAGCCCCAGGGTAAGGCCTGCAGTCCAGTCCAGACTCTTGTCTCTCTCTCTGTCTCTCTCTCTCCCCCTCGTCTCTCACATGCTGTCTGACTCACACACTAACAGCGGGGCTACTGGACACTGTTGAGTCCGTGACCTTGGTACTGAGCTGGCCAAGTGAGTCCCATAATGCAGGCAGATATCAGGGGAGGAAAGTGCTGGTGCTGGCTGCTGTAACCTCCAGATTTCTGGTTGTGGGATCTCCTGGTGTAGAAGTCGCTGTCGCTCATTTCTCTGTCCAGTCTCATAAAATGCATGTAGCTGACTGTTCGCTGGATATGACATATGTCTCTTTCAGCATGGCATGTCTGTCTCTTTGATAACGATCGATCGTTACTACAGATCGCTGACTGTATGTAACCGCTGCTCTTTTCTTCTCCTGGTCGATGTGTTCTTATTTTTGCCATTCCATTGCTCAACCATAGATCTGCACTTTTTCTCCTCTCTGTGTTTATCGTATCATTTTGCCATTCTATTGTCAGTGTGCAGTCAGTCAAACTTATTGGAAGCCCCCCCCCCCCCTCCCCCCCATGCCTTTAGAAGTCACAACAGGTGCTGCCTTTTGAACGAGACACTTGTGGATCATTGGCCGTGTTCCTTTTAATTGTCAAAGCAAATTTAAATCTCAAAAGTCACAAAAACAGAAAGAAATGAGACGCCATAAACCGGCCTCCACTATGCCGAGGAGGACATTTTGGTATAAACTCGTATCTCATATTTACAGACTACTTGATTGCCTTTGTACAAGCTCTGTAAAGAAAGAAGTCAAGTATTAAATGCATTATAAAGAAACAAATATCCTGTAAACAATTTGATTTGGCTGGCAACATATGTACTGAAATGTAGATTTAAGACCTCCTGTTTCTAAAGCTTTTAAAAACCCTTCAGCGTGTTTATGTTGCTTTTCTCAGAGAGCTTCTTGTGACAGTGACGTCTGAAAAGCTCTGATCACACGCGCCAAACCTTAAACCAAGCTTAACCCACGCACGATGGAGAAATGAAGAGAAGTTTTCAGGAATTTCTTTCAATTGGGCAACTTTCAATCGTTCCTTCATTGACCGTGTTTCGTATTGTCGGCAGACGGAGACGAGCATTCCCACGTTGTGCTGTGTTCACACCAAATGCGGCGCGAAGATCAGATTCTACTCATCACTGACGTCCTGCCGTTGTTGAATCAGGAGAATAATACTGTAGCCGGAAGCGGCACCCTCATATTAGTAGAGAAACCATGTGTTTAAATGTATATGTTAAAACCATATGGTACAAACAAGACAAACAACAACTAGAGGACGTTATTTTGAGTGTTGATGGAGCTGCTACAATGTTAGCTTAGCCTAGCACCGATCGATCCGAGCTCCATTGAGAAAACAAGTATTTTAAAAGTTATTTTCCAGTCGTCTTGAGGAGAGAACTAACAAAACATTAATTTAGACTTTTTAGAAATCTGAATCATTATGTAGTAAGTCTGTTTATTTTTGTTTGATACAGCTGTCGTAAACAGCCGACGTGTAGCTTGCTAGTTATAGTGAATACAGCGCGATGGAATTGACCGAGCGCCTCCCGATAACGTTATGAACCCAGACAAGACGCCGCTTAGTTTCCCGGGATATCTGGGACTTCCACAGCAAGTACAAAGCAGCAATAGTGGTCATTTCTTCCATGGTTGATGGCAGAAATAAATGGCTTAGTTGATAGAGGTTTCCATGGAGATAAGCCACTCCTCCTCTTCGGCGGGTCGAGCAAATGAAGAAATTATCCCGCGAGTAAAGCAACGCGATAAATTTGCTTCGCGTTTGGTGTGAACGCAGCATTACGGCAATATCCAAGAAGACGCTGACGGCAGGAAACAGCTGATCAGTCACGTGACTTAGATGTTCGTCATGTCTGAATTAATATACAGTATACATGAAAATGATTTACGCTCAGTCGTTCCAGGTTCAGTCTCATTTATACACAGACAAACTAGTTCTCCATTGACCTTTATTTGCATCTGTCTCATTAGCCTCGGGAGGCCTTCTAATGACCTTTGACCTCTGAGATCATCAAACTGATTTGATATTGATCCCAGCTCAGCATGTTCACATTCCATCATAGATCATTGATCATGGATATGGGTCTGTGATGCAACGTCATTGTTATTCTGTATCATAATTACAATGGGACACAGCTCATATGTATCGGATTATAAACGCTATCATCTATGAATCCTCCGTTATCTGTCTTTGTGTGTGTGTGTGTGTGTGTGTGTGTGTGTGTGTGTGTGTGTGTGTGTGTGTGTCACTGCACCAGAGAGTGTGTTCCATACCTTCAATGCTCAACGTTGGTCGCTTTGTCCATTGTCTTATTGGACTGTTTACCTTCCAGGTTAATGTACTGATATTTATTGTTATTAACTTTTAATACAATAACCACAACACTTTTGCCGGCCCTGTTTGAACTATAAACCCTGTCACTACTTGTTGCTAATGCTGCATGTTGATTAGAAACCATGTGGCATGACGTCATGTTAATGTGTGTGTTCCATGTTTAAACAAAATCACATCCACCATTCTTGCACGACAGATTCACTGATGATGTAACCTGTTGTTTGACGCTGCTCCTCTTTTTCAATTTCATTTCAGCAATTACTGCAGTATTACAGTAATATTAGTGTACAGAAGACAACATGTTTGTCAAAAGATAACTTGACAGGTGGACACAGAAAATACCAAAACATGCCTCACTTTCCAAAAGTGAACATGAATGTATGCTGTAAATGGAAAGTTAGCGAGCTAGTCACGGATCAATCCTAATCCATTCTAAATAAATATTCTCTCTACAGAGAGCTGGCAGACCTTGTGTCAGATTTAAAGGGATGGTTCCTCGCAAAATCAATCGTGAACCGGTCACTCGATATAATCCACAGACCTTGTCGGGATCAGTTTCATGTCGGAACTATTTTCTTTCAAAGGTCTGTGGATCATCTTGAGTGACCGGGTCATGATTATTTGGGAGAGAGCACGGCTGGGCAGCTCACGCCAAAACCATCTAGATGATAGCGGGAAAATATGCATTTATGTTTTGGGGGTAACTAACTAACTTTAGGACAGATAATGAAATGATTTTGTTATGGTCCAAAATGTTATGCTTTCCTAATAAAGTGACAGTTTGAATTAAATTTCTCCATCCCTGTGTCTTCGCCCATCGCCCTCCCCACCCCCGACAGACGTGGCGCAGACCCTGGGGTCGATTGCCCTCGCCCCTCCCCCGCCTCCGCCCCTGCCACCCGGCTCCACTGTGACCTCCCCGGCCGTCACCCCGTCGACCGGCCACCCTCCCCCGCCCCCGCCTCCCCCGCTCCCCCCCGCGCTGACTCCAGGCGGGACCCCTCCTCCACCAGGTCCGCCTCCTCCCCCCGGAGTGCCGCTCCCTCCCCCGGCGCCCCCGCTTCCCGCCGGACTGTTCTCCCCCACCGAGGACCGACCCTTCGCGGGCCTGGCCGCTGCCCTGGCTGGGGCCAAGCTGCGCAAAGTGCCAAGGGTGAGCGCCTGATTGGTTGTTTTGATCGACGGCAAACCACACTCGCACAGCTCTACATGTCTGTCACATACATGTCACAGCACATTATTAAGGTGATTAGCTACACGTGCACACATAGGATTTCATTTTTTCTTTATTTCCAGTGACTCGACAGAAACACCATTTTCACACACACATTATCTTCATACATAATTACACTGAATCACTGTCATGAAAACAGTCATGCACACACACCACGTTCACACATGATCACACACACACACACACACATGCAGTCATCATCTGTCACGTCTCATCTCAGACTCAGAGGAGGTTCACACTGCATGTGTGCAATACGTCAAAATACAGAAATCAACTAGAAATTGGACCAAAAGAAATGTTGTTTCTTTATTATTTATGGATTCTGATGTTAAATGAACATTAAAAAGACCAATGGTGTGTTTTCAGTTCTAGTACTGTTCTCAAAACAGGATCCATGTATCCATCGGATTGTAAAGAACTCGATAACGTTTGTGTCTCACGAGAGATGTGGCTTGTATCCCTTCAGAGTGACGATGCAGGGGTGGCTCTGGCGGCAGCCATGCTGGGGGCAGGAGGGGCCTCGGGGGCCAAATCCGGTAACGGCCCTCTGCCCGGAGGAGGAGGGCTCATGGAAGAGATGAGCGCCCTGTTGGCCAGGAGGTAGAGTCACGTCGCTTATTATCGTCAACGTCAATACATCTCAACACTTTCAGAACTCAAAGGGTTCTTTATCGTAGTTGGAATTAAGTGATCAGCTGTGGCCTTTTTCCAATTAGATCCCATTTGTCCTCACTTTTATTTTCTGTGTAATCGTTCTTTCCGCTACATTCCAAGGTGTATTTGCTAAATGTTAAGAATAATAAAAGGTACCCAAAAGACACAAATGTCAGAAAGGACAACCACCATTTCATGTTGAGGAGAAAAACAATAATGTAATAACTTAACTGCTGCTATCTACCTCCTAAAGCCTCGTTATACTTTTCCACAAGGGCTTGTCGCACGGACACGAGCCCACCCGGAATCACAACGAGGAAATGTTTTGATCTTTTCTACCGACATTCTCAAAGCTACTCAAAGTTCTACGTTTCCTCTGCCCATCTGCGTAGCTCACGCTGTCACCATGTTGAGAGCCACGTGTCCCTAAATCCCTGATATTATGCTCCGAACATGGAATTCTGCACCTTTAACTGTATTTTCAGTAAAATAAATGAACTGTGGAGTTAAGGCAGATCTGAACTAGAGGCTTTACTCAAAAAATGGTTCGAGCTGTGGTCGATGATACAAATGCGGAATTTTTTAAAATTATTCAACATGAAACCTCTCTGTATCTGGGCTTCATATGTTACAGGAGGAGAATTGCAGACAAGAGCTCGTCACCTGAACCCGACCAGAGATCAGTAAGTATCTCGTGTTTCTCGTGTCTCCGTTTTCTCTGATCCAGGTTCCACATACCGTTACTCCGCGCTCACTGCTGGATGGCACAATAGCTCGTCTGTGTGGCAGCACACACGGGTTCTCTCGGTGTGTCCCGGCTTTGCAGTGTGTGCCGCATTCACTACATTCCTGTCTTGAAACGAGTCTTCGATCCCTCAGTGCTGTATCCGCGTGAGTGATAGTCTGTAATCGCCACGTCTGCATACCTTAACATGGGAAATACTTACCTGAACTGAAACAGACTCCTGTTGGCATTTATTTGTAAAGCAGCATTTCATCATATTTTAGTCAGACGTCCCTGATGGTGATGTCTTGACACATTCAGGACAATGAACATTTCTCTCTTATAACAGAACTGTTTTCATTCGCTAAGTGATTCCAGTCACTTCCCCTCTGCTGCTTTTTTAATCATTAGCTTTAAGCTAACGTCAATGAAACCGGACATATCTTCGTAGGCTTTTAATGTGAAACATCTGCAGGAAGTGTCGAGTTGCATTGGTTTAATTGAATTCTCGACTTGGTAAACTTCTTAGACGCCTAAGGGGTTTTCTATTATTTTCAGGGTGCATATTTTGAATGTCTGGTTAAAATAAAAAAGTAAAAAAAAGTTTAAAATGAAAGCACAAACAAAAGCTAGCTGTGTGTTAGTATTACTGGTTCAAAAGAAGCTTTGTTGCCCTTTTAAAGATTCCCATTATCCGGTCTGTGTAGAAACTCTCCCTGTTCTCATGTTTGACCTTTGAACCCCGTCTGTCTGCCCTACAGGAGGAGGGCGACATCAACACGACCCCTAAAGTGTCAGCCTGTAGCACACCAGGTGAGTGTCAGAGGGAGCCAGCACTCTGGATAGAGAAACACCAGCCACACAGGGATTAATATGCATCTCCAAGTTAGCATTCAGCCTATTTACATTTCCCCTCAGTGGTTACTGGAAGTGAACCTGCTTTTCTTATTGTTTTTTATGACGATCCACGTTACTGAATAGCTGAACTTCATGGCTTATGGTAAGAGGAGTTTGGTGTTTATATCTCTGCCGTGTTGTGGTGTCATTTTTCTCCAGACATGCCCAGGAAGCCGTGGGAAAGAACAAACACCATGAACGGTAGCAAATCTCCGGTTATCGGAAGGTACGGTTCCTCCCCCATTTCTCGATACTCGTTGTGTATTGTTGCACTTAAAGTACATTGTGTATCCTAAAACACTTCAGAAGTAAAACAAAAGAAAAAAGAAATGTACATTTGTGTGAATGGCTAGCAGTGAGGCTACTAAACGTCCGCCATATTAAAGCATTAGCGTCGGCTAGCTTTAACATGATGCACTGCTGGGGGCCGTTCAGCGCTGGCTAACATCACTAAAGCTTTACGTCGCCTTCGTGTGCACACTGGATGTACGTCAGACACTCGGCTTAAAGCGGAGGTGTCTGTGTGCGAATGACGAGGATTCTGGGTAGCATCAAGTTTAGCTAAGCGGTTATCAATGCTACTAATTTCATTGGACGTTGACAGAATGCATCAGAACCACAATGGACACTCTACGGACATTCTTAATTGTGGTTTGGGGGACATTCGGCTGTTCACATCGAGCCTTTTTATCTGGAATGGAAAAAACATTTTCACATTTAACATAAACTTCTCAAAAGAAACAGTCTGTGGAGAAAAGATCATGGGACGTTGCTAAGTAAATGTAAAAGTGATAATACTTTCACTTCAAGATCAAATAGTCATTAGTTAAAGGTACCACAAGGGACTTCTATTTTGTGTTGAGTTTGGCGGTCCCTGTGGTCAGACGCGGTAGTGTTTTGAGTCCCTTCAGAAAACCTCATTTTACTGCAGCAGGGACATTCTGCCCCACGTAGTCCTGCTCATACAAAGCCATCCGTATTAATTGAGACTGTGTCATAACCTGTTAAAAGCTACTTGTTGTAACTTTAAGACACTAAAAGATTCTTTGAAATTTGAACTGCTAAAGGTTCAGTGGCATGGTTTCAGATGAGAGCCCTACGAAAGTGTGAAACTGAGCGCACAGTAGCCTTGAGAATAAAGCTGAGTGGGCGTGATGAGCAGCCCTGACCCACAGCCGTCTCATCGGGCCGGGGACACAAACACCTGTAGATACCAACCTGCCATTTTGTAAAGTCAGTGTCTCTGCTGCTCACACAGACGACAGTCTCCGTGGAGAAATCCCATGGGAGCCGATTCCTCCAACAGGTAGAGAGAAAAGGCCCCCGGGAGAGTTTGAGGAATCCCTTTTTTCTTTAAAACAATCTCCTTTTTCATCGAGGTTTGCTGTGATGGACGTGGTGTTGTTGGAGAGGGGGGAGGGGTTAAGGCCTTTGTACAACAAGTCCGTATTCTTCTAATGCGTTCCGTCAGCAGATAAAAATAGTTTAAAAAAATAGAACGGATGAAAACGTACAGACTTGTTGTGTAAAGGCCTTTCATTTTCAAATGCTTGGATGAAAGCGTTGGAATGGATCCCGTGTTGTGTTCTTTTCCAGACTTACCAACCTGTGGGCGAAAGCTCTACTTGTTGTTTGATACGTGCCATTCGGTGCAACATGACCCGCGGCGTTTTCTAAGACCAGTCATTGCTTTTTATATCAGATCTAGAAGTGTGTTTGCATGCTCCTCTGCCTGCTGCACTTTTTCTTTTTTCACTTCCTTCAAATAAGGGAAATCCAAATGAGCGCATCACATACTGTACACCCACCCTATCGTACGCGCAAACACATGAAAACGTGTGTCCGCCCAGTGCAGAGGAGACTTGGCACAGTATTATCTTTGTAGAGCCAGAGCCCATCCAGCAGGCGCTCACAGATAAGGCCCCCGCCATCTGTGTCTGTGTGTGTGTGTGTGTGTGTGACCTGGGGCCATTCAGAATACTCCGTTATGACCTTTTCAGCATATTTTAAATTCCAGAGGTCTGAGAGAAAACGAGACGTCTGCACCTCCTCTTGGCTCTTGTTTTTCTGACTTTATGAAAATCTAGCTTGTGACGGGAGACTCTGGCCAATCCCAGGTCGTTTCAGAGAGAGAGAGAGGCGTTCCTATTGGCTGTTCCACAAATGGTTGTGCGCGTCCATTCTGCAGAATATTCCAGCATTGGCAACAACTGCCCGCACTGCAAATTACCCCCCCCCCCCCCCCCAAAAAAAGGAAGGCAGACTTATCAAAAAGATGTCAGAGAAGAAAAGATGATGCTAATATTTTAGCTTCTGCTAACAGCAACAAAAGGCTAAACTGTTAGCAACTTAGTTTTTTTTATTCGTTCATGGCATCTCTCCAAACTGCTGTTAGACTGTTGAAAAAAACAGTATGTGTTTCCATTAGTTCCCAGTCTGAGTAAAGTAAAAGTTGAATGGACTGTAAAGTAGTGCAGCCGTGACTGAGCCCTGCGTCATCTTTCTACTGGAAAACAAAAACAGAGCTTCCGTGCGGTGCTCCCCAACCCGTGGCGGCTCCAAATGACCCTTCGCCGAGCTCATTTCCTTTTTCTTTTCGTGTCTCCTTTCCTGTCTCGCTTCCTCTCTTTAAAACCCAGACGAATTCTCGCAGCAGAGTGTGGACCTCTCTCAGTGGGGCTGCGTCTTACGAGGGTCTTTCCTGAACTGCCGGCTTATCGCTTTTCCTCAGGCGCCTTCGCAAGATTCGTTGAAGAAAAACCAAAAAAGTCTCTTTACGGAGCATTGGAAATAAATAAAACACAGACAGCTGCTTGATATGTGGGAGAGGATGCGTGGGACCGTCACAATAACTAGAGAGGCCTAACCTCCATGACTGAGATACTCTCTTTTATAAGTCCCATATTCGTGGAGACCTCTGTATTTGTGTGTTTGCTTTTGTGTGTTTACACGCATGTCTTCCCCAAATCAGTGTGCATGCCCAGGATTTGGTTCCTAATTTGCAGCATTTTGTGTGTGTTGTTCAAATGATATGAAACTATAAGACAAATAAGTCAATTCCACTGTTTTTTGTTTTGTTTTCTGCTATCTGTTGCTACAGCAACTACATCCGGGTGTGATGAATCATGATTTTCAGTTTTTTTTTACAGCAAAAAATGTTGAAATCACATTTCTTTGCATTAGTGTAGTCACATCTATCCGGCTACACTTTGTTGGTTTCCATCAGTCAAGACGCAAATGAGTTGCAGTCCAAAATGTGTATATACGTCTATGTACATGATGATAATGTCGCGGCGTTCCCGTCTGCTTTTCCTTGGTCTCTCCTCACAGACCTAAATCCACCCCGACACCTACTGGATCCCTAAGTGCCAACGGTGTGCCAACAGAAGCTGTTGACTATGACAGATTGAAACAGGTAGGTCACCTGGAAAGCTCTTGTTTTGATGCTGCGTCAGTGCGCATACACTGGATAATAATGGACGCTTAAAAATATATTAAAATGACTGAATGACATGGGGTCTCTATGTAAGTCTAATCCAGGATAATGTTTGTTTTAACTTATTTACGACTGGTTTTACTAATGACCTGCTTATTGGTCGTTTTTTTTCTCCCCCAGTTAATCATGCAGCCCGGTCGCTACTATAACAGCGTGGGTGTGTGTGTGTGGTGACCCGTCCAGTTACAAGGCGGCTCTTCCCTCCTGACCTCAGTCTATAAGTCTGTTAGATAAGTCCAGAGTCTCTCAGAGCCCTGCCTATCTGCCACTGCAGCTTTACTGTACCTGCTGTCACTATTGTGTCCTCCTTCACTTTGTGATTTGGAGGCAAAAGAGCACAGCTCAAATTTCATGACACACAAATACTCTCTCTTGTCAGTTCGGCTGTCATTAAGCGAGTCTTGGCTGCGAGGGGTTGGCCGCTTCGTGGAGAAGACGGGGGGGGGGGGCAGTTGGCAGTGTGTCCGTCACTCCGTGTTAGCGGCATTAACATGCGTGTCCTGGGTGATCGGTAGTAGTAGACTGCTCCAAGTACAGGTGTGAGTGCACACGAGACGCATTGAGGACCGCCAAGTCAACCGAAGTCCTCTGCGGTACGCGGAAGTAGATGCTCGTTCGCCGGCTTTCTCCATGACGTCTGAAGAGCCCACAGAGATGCGTAACGAATGCGCCAAACATCTTGGGTGATTCGGTTTGCCTGGACCTCGCCAAGGACTAGACCCAGTCTGTATCGTCTTGATTTCTTCCACTTGGTGTGCTTCAAGCTGATAGGACTCTGTGCACTTTGGCTGTTTTTTTGTATTTTTACACATTCGCGTTTTGAAAATATTTCTCGTATCACAGAAACCACTGAGAGTGAATCTCAGAACCTGCTCTCATCCCTCGCTCTCTGAAGCCCCCGGTGTTTGTGGTACGGAGGTTCAGGGAGCGCCGGTAGACAGTGACTTATCATTTTAGGTTCTTAAATTGAACTCAAATTCAAAAATATGTAGGATGTTACTCCCTGCCGGTTCAAAACAACAGCACATTTGGTCTTTGCAAATGGAAATGATGCACAAATGTATAATCTTGCATATGAAGTGGGGAAGTGAGATCTGGCACCTCCAATGTGAACTGACGTACTTTGAGCTGTCCACTTGCGAACATAAATGCCAGGTCCGAACAGGGCCTCGATGTCACATGACTGCACGAGGGGAGTGGAAGGTAGAGTCTGTCTCTTCTCGGGGGGACATTTGTTGTGTTCGTATTGAAAGGTGACTTTGTTGTGTTTCTTTTCTTTTTTTCAGGACATCCTGGATGAGATGAGGAAGGAGCTGTCGAAGCTAAAAGAAGAGCTCATCGATGGTATTTATCATTGAAACCCATGCTCTCCTTTCACACACACTTCAGTCATCCTGCTGAATATCACGGGATGGGGGGGGGGGGGGGGGACAAGTGGGCGTACAATCAGACAGGTGTTTTCACACTGCTATACTTAGGGGGAGATGTCTGTCTACTAAAAATCTGAGATTCACACGCACCCCGGGCAATCTGGATCTGGTATGTCACTAATTGGAAAGCCAATCGCCGTCTAATATGCAAATGTCGACAGGGAAACTCTTTACTGACTTACAATACAGAGAGCGAGAGTTAGCATTAGCATAAATACAGTACAGCAAGTTAAAAAAAATATGAATCATAGCAGAGTACTTTTATTTACTTTAAAACATGTCAGGAAGGGAACTTTAACGATAAGAATAATAAAAATGATGGAAATAAATTGTTAGAAACCAGAATATTCCTTCACTAAATCAGCTAATCAAACATCACTGCCTGTCCCTGCCTTGACGCAGACTATTTTCTTATGGCATCTATGTGACACATTGTGTCATATTGTGGCTACCCACAATGCAATGTGATGGAGCAGATCCACCGACCGTATATAAGAAGTGGACGTAGTCATGGTGACGTCACCCATTGGTTTGTGGGCTACTGTTTTGAAGCCTCGAGTTCGCCGATTTCACCGTCACTGTTTTTCCGCAACCACTAACCATATTTACCATATTTGGAATGCGGAGGAGTGACGTAGAGACGCCGTATACGGCTCTGGTAGTGGCAGCGACCTGTCAATCACAAGGTAGCCCCGCCCTAAAGCACACCATGCTTTATGGTCTATTTGACTCTAAATGGACCATAATTTACTAAATGAACATCATGCTGTATTGAAGAAGACTTGAAACTAGAGATTGAGACCATAAACTCATGTTCACAATGTTTACTGAGGAAATAAATCAAGTGAGAAGTAGAGACATTTTCTCATAGACTTCTATACAACCAGAGGAGTCACCCCCTGCTGGTCAGTAGAGAGAATGCAGGTTTAAGACAGTTCAGCATTGGCTTCCTCCGGTTCTGCTGAGTGAGCAGAACTTAGAATTACAACAGAAGAAGTATCATTCACCGTCATCTAGCGGCACTCGATGTTATAGATTTCACAGGTTTCTAAATTTGAAAAGTTTTGGTACCTTACATTTCTCACATGCATCTCCTATTTGTGTCCCCAGCAATCAGGGAGGAGCTTGGAAAGTCCAGCACGGCGTAGAGGACCCAAACTCCCTTTCCACAACATGTACGACCCGACAGAAAACCACAGTCGACTTTAAGACATGACAATACAACAAACAATAAAATCAAACAATAAAAAACGGTGACAACAATCACGTCGAGAGAGAGAGAGAGAGAGAGAGAGAGAGAGAGAGAGAGAGAGAGAGAGAGAGAGAGAGAGAGAGAGAGAGAGAGAGAGAGAGAGAGAGAGAGAGAGAGAGAGAGAGAGAGAGAGAGAGAGAACGGGATTCGGGGGCAGCATGGAAAGGGAAATTCAAGGGCAGGGGTTGGGGTTGGGGGGGGGGCTTGTAACTCACACAATCCATCCTCCTTACAAAGCCCCGCCCCCTTCTCCTCCTCCTCCCTCTGAGGGCATCGCTTCCTGCAGGACAGTGTCTGAAAGAGAAGCAAATGTCTTTTATGCAAAGATGATTTCTCTCCCTTTGTCCTATAATAAAAACACACACACACACACAAACAATACTGAACTCTTCGATGATACTGTATTAACCCATCGGCGCATAAGTGAACGTTGATGCTAAGAATACGAACTCTTGTGATTTACTATCAAAAAGGCACGTTTTATTAACAGAGTTTGGAGACAGCGGGGGACGGAAAATAGAAATAACTTTTATTTTTCCCATAATGCCATAGGGGTAGCGTGCGTGTGTGAATGCGTGCGTGCACGTGAGTGCGTATGGGGGACCGAGAGTCTCTGGTGAAGTCCACCACTGCAGGACACTGTAAAGCTCGTCTTCCTCAAATACTATTTTAACCTGAATATGTACAAAAGAAGAGAAAAAAAAGTTATTTAGAAGAAAAAAGAAGAAGAAAAAAAAAAAAGCATCTATCAACCATGTCTGTTTCAGTGTAGATCTTCGGCCATATCAAGTAGCTCTATAGCCCAACCTTTTGAAACGGGACGCTCTCTTGTCCGTCTCTTCGGAATCATAACCGCAAGCGTAACCCCCGTCCTGGAACGAGCTCTCCGTCGACATCGTCTCTTCGTCCGTACCGTGGACGCGGAGGGCCGCCGCCTCTCTGTAGCTCTCCACCAAACTCCTCCCGCGAAGCGCTGATTGGCTAACGCCCGTCGCACTGGATGGTCCGCGGACAGAACGGACTTTTCCTTCCCGTGCGTTTTTTTGATTGGTTCGTCACATCCGGGTGCTCTGTCTGCATGTAACGTATTGGTCCTTTTTTCCTCCATGTGGGCGACGGGTCACGAGTCTGCCACGAAATCGCGCAAGTTTTCTTACAAGCAATAAGTGTAGCATCTCTTTTTTAAAGGCCCACCCCGCCCCCGGTCCCGACGCAGCCGAACATTTTTTCCGATGTCTTGCCTGTCCCCTTTTTTATTTTTTGGCCCTCCGGAGCCCCTCGTCAGACGATGTTACCGCCACGCCGCCTCTTGTCAACTCTATTGCAGATATTCTGTGACTCTGTGGGCAGACATGACTAGAATATCAGAGCGACGCTGTAACACAGGATTTCATGGGATAACACCGTTTCTAGATCACAGTACTCTGCTTTTTTGTTTTCTATAAGAATCCAAGGATACTATGTCTTTAGCCACATTGGAGCTGAACAGATTTTTTTAATCCTTTCATTATTATTATTTTACTGCATTTATAAAGTTATTGAAAGGTGAACGGGACAAGCTAAATGTGTAAATGATGGTGTCCACTTGAGGACGTGATTGTGCCATTTTAATATTTCTAGTGCTTACTGACCACGTGTGTTTCATCTTTCTTTTTTTCTCTCTCTTTGCCTTTTTCTCCTGCCAATGTCATCAATCCTTTGACTGTACTGTCCCTGAGATTTTACGTGGATAAAGAGGGACTGTCACTTTGCTCTAGACCCGCTTTTTGTTTCCAACATCTCTTTCAGTTCGGTGCCGAGTTTGTTTCACTAAAAAGTACAATCAACCTGAGAGGGAAATGTCGGGGGACCGATGTTCTAAATACTGTAGCGATTGCCTCCAAGATCACCTGTCGAAGTCACATAAAGGGTCAAATGAATCCACGTTACAGTTCTGTGCTGGCTGTCGTAATGCGATCTGGAGGCGGGACTCTCCGAAAGAATCCAAGGTTTCTTAAACAAGTTGTGTTTTAGCATCTACGAATAATTGAGAACTCCCGAGGCAATGCAGCGTGCTGTCACCCCCGTTACCTTTTAATGTCACTAATTCTGATTTAAAGGGGCACTCCAGTGATTTATCATGGCCCATCCACAAAGTCAGGAGACTTGTCATAGGCCTATTTTAAAAACAACAATGGTCAAAATGGAATCAACAAAAGGCTGAAACATCCTGCTTGTAGTCCTACGATTCCCATAATTCAACTTGATGGCACCTTTTTCGTTTCATTAAACGCTCCCTGCCTGATAAATATAGTTATCTTTGCCAAAACTCGCACTCGTGGTTCAATTCTAGATTTCTGTTCAAAATGTGTATAGTCTCCGAGCCGAGGCCCCCCGGTGACATCACTATGACATCATCAGGGTTATTCCCTCTCCAGGAGCACAGAAGGCGTTTGTCCCGTGAAAACGGGCGGAGTGCCCCTTTGCAAATTAGGGTCAGGAGACGCAGCCGAGGATCCCCCACGGTTCCTCTCCTCTGCTTTGGATCGACTCAAATGTGTTAAAAGATACTGTGATGGGAGAAATGCATGGGTCGATCAGGGTCAGGTCTGTTTCTACTGTCGTGTCATCCTCTCGTCCACTTGGAAACACCCAAAACACCTAGCCAAGAGTGTTTACACAGCATCGATTTGCACTTTATGACAACAACAAAAAAACAGAGCAATCCGACACACTCTGACACCAAAGCCTCATGTCGCCTTTCTCACCAAAGGATTCAACTCGGCTCTTCTCCTGCTCAACGTAATCGCTCTCAACAAAGTCGCCTTTCTTCCATTTCACTTATTCTCCTTTTTGTTATCGTTTAGTTTGGAGAGATCTATGACACGAGACAGACGTCCGACACTCTGCGCTCGGTCCTTTTAGATACCAAGGCGAGGGGGGGGGGAATGTTCCGATGGAGAAAACGCTCGTTTCTTCGTGAAGCTACGTGGTTTGTGCCTTGTTCCGAAGTTGCATTTAATATGTCGAACATATAAAGATGACTAGTAATAATATCTAGGGTCTGTCGTTATGATCACATGCAGTTGTTATTTAGTTTAGCTTTTTTTTGTTTCTTTCTTTTTCGTCATGTTTATTTAAAGGTACTTGGTACTGTTCCCCACCGAAAAACTTTTTTTTTTCTACATAAGTGATTCATTTGGGTACAGTCGTGAGTTTGCTTTTCTAACGGCTCTGAAGTACAATCAAGCCTTTGAGACATGAGGCCTGTAAGGGTTCTTCGCTCCAAGAGGATTTCTTTTTCTAAACCTGAAGTCCAGATGAGTCCGAGTTGTTCTGCGACGCCATTCAAACGTTGCACAGACTATGTGTCGTTTCAGCCAATCAGCTTTCTTCACTTGGAAATCCGTTTGTTTTTTTTGTTGTTTTTTTGTCCTCTGCTCCACGCTGATGTCAGATTGCCGACGTAAACTCTTTTGTCCGTAATCCCAGTTTTCTGAAAGAATTGTGAGTTTGCAGGTGTTGTGTTTGGCTGAAGCGAGTCACACGGATGGGTTCCCAGACTTATTCTTTGATCAGCTGCATTGTACCATACTGTTCTCATGTTAACTAGTCCTTTCTTACATGCTAACATATTGTTTTTGTTTGAGCAAATTAAATAAAAATTGCAATACAAGACTAGAAGCTGTTTCTTTTTGAATGA
This sequence comes from Anarrhichthys ocellatus, assembly GCF_004355925.1. Taxonomy (NCBI): domain Eukaryota; kingdom Metazoa; phylum Chordata; class Actinopteri; order Perciformes; family Anarhichadidae; genus Anarrhichthys; species Anarrhichthys ocellatus. The sequence continues at coordinate 111,104 of NW_022280191.1, forward strand.
CATTGTGAAGCTTGAACGTGATTGGTTAATGCTTGTATGTGCAAAAGCTCCTTGTCCGGATTTCAAAAAGAGTTGCATTATTATTGTTTTCTATTCATTATTTTTTTCGTACAAATGAATTGACAAAAATAATTGCCCCCAGTGTGTAAAGGCCTTTAGCCCAATCTAATTTTCTTTCAGACTGAATTCAAACATCATCACAACATCTTAGCTGATCCACATGTAACTATATTATTTACTTACTCTTTAAGTCAGTGAACTGACTCAGCGATATCAGTTCTACAGCAATATCTATCGATAAGTGTGCGGACGTTAGCCACCATAAGCTACTGGTCATACCAGACCAACTACGGCTGTAAAGTGTATTGAATTGAGTGAGTCCACATCTGTCATCACAACAGGCCTGTTTCACAGCCCGACGGCGGCTCACGTTCCGTTCAGCTGAGGACGACAGGAAGAGGAAGATGAGAGCTTGTTTTTTTTTCCCTTCTGATTGATGGTGCATGATGTCTCTGTGCAGCCCTTTCTTCGTGTGCTGCTTTCTGTCTGTGAGCTGAGGCCAAGCTGCTTCTGGACGGACAAAACTGGAGGGTCAAGACCCAGATTTGAACCTACGGCACTGCAAGCTGTGTCCTTTCACTGTACTGACCCCTCCCTTCCAGAGTCGGATACATCACACCTGTTCAACATTTGTTTTTTTTGTTTTTAATGGGGAAATTGTGCAAAATTGATTTTTTTGTTTGTCTGCTTGCGATGATGCGAGAGAAACTGGGGTTGGAAAATGGAGGGCTGTGAAAATAGAGGAGGTGAATGTGGAAAGCACCAAATTAGGTTTTTTTTTGTGAGAGTTTGAAAAAAACAAACAAAAAAAAAACACTGGCTGCCGAATGACTCGACTACTACCACATTCATGAGCAACCAGTTACGTATGTGTTTAGATAATGCATGTTTTAGACCTTTAAAGATTGCTCAATGCGAAACTCATAAATCTATTGCCTCCACATGGCTCTCAACATGGCGACGCCTGAGCCAGAGGCTCTCGGCTAACGTTGCTAACGTTGCTAACGGCGATAACAGCGCAAACAACGGCAACAGTGCTGACAGTGTTTACCTGATGGGAGGGGGGGCAACCGGATGGCGGGCGCCAAATCTTCCACAACAGCGTCGGTCAGGACGCCGTTCTTATTATCTGTAACCGCTGGGCGAGAGTAGTGCAGAATGGCAGCCTTTAGCTAGCCAGTGGGGCGCGCTCACGTGCACTAAAAGGCCCGGCACAGAGAAACTGGGATTAGAGCCCACACACAGAGGGAGGGTGACTTCATTCTCTGCTCAGGTAGACATTACTCCACTATATCTTTACATAGATAACAGTTGTTTGATGCTATATTAATGCTCCGATTACCATATAGAGAACATTTACCAGCTTTCCTATCATTTAAAGGGTTTATATTACTATTCTGATTGGTTTCATGATGACAATTAAGGCATCGGCATTGTACAGTTGGAGTTGTGCATATGATATTTTGCAAAAAATAAATGAACAGTTATGCATATTGCTCTCTGTTTGATTGTATTAAGGTTCTGGCAATCGAATAGCAGATTCTCTAACTGCAACATATTTGACTTTAAGTTATGAGTTTAGTAATAATCTCAAAACGTTTGTGCGTGACACCTCCAAAGAACTGCAGTGGCCACAAATATTCTTACTGCAGGATGTTTCAGACACTTCCCGCACTTAGGCCAACGCTTCCTGTGGGCGGGGCACAGAGAGGTCTCGCGGTGCAGCTGCAGTTCATTTGAGGTTTTGTTTGACTTGCGCGTGCCAGTGACAGGCCTGCACCGTGGCTGCAACAGCTGCACTGAGACAGGAAATCACACCGCGCTGCAGAGAGCGCTGATGTTGTAACTGGATTGGAGTGTTTGAATTTTCAAAATCAGTCTTCTTCCTCGTGTTGTTTGTCGAGCGTTGGGTGTAAGTGGCAGCTGTCACAACAATCACGTCTCCCACAAGCATTTTGAATGTATATATATATATATATGTATATATATATATATATATATGTATATGTATATATGTATATGTATATGTATATGT
>NW_022280191.1:123198-144028 GCF_004355925.1 Anarrhichthys ocellatus
TATATATATATATATGTGTATGTATATATATATATATGTGTATGTATATATATATATATGTGTATGTATATATATATATCTCATCACATCTGAACACAGTGCAACACAAGTGCAGTCTATTGCAACACTGGTCCAAAGTGATTTAACACATCCGTATTAAGAGTTTGATCAACACAGCATGGCAAGTCTTCCAGAAGACGTATTGTACCTTTATAATAGTTTAACGGCAGAAACATAGAATTTCTTCCTCTCTGTGTCATTTTTTTTAAACAATTATATATGAACAATCTATCTTACATTAATATAAAATGTAATCTTAGTATTTTAATATTACTGCTATGACTACTATTTTGTTAATTCATTATGTTCATTTCTGAAATAATTATTTCCATGATAGCTGTGTTAGTGTAAGGGATGTGTAATAAAATCAGGGGAATTATGAAGCAAACTGTTTCTATCTTATATCGATAAGAGTTTTAATATGGTTTTGCTACTTCTGCCATTTTGCCTGGCGGTAATTTGAAACCAGTAAACAAAGTAATCGTAACCCCCTCTAAACCAATCCTGGCTCAGTTAAAACCCACCGATAACCAATCAGATTGCAGAGCCGTTTGAAATGAACGCTGAACGAGCCAATCAGCAGCCTTCGCGCCTTCCTGGTCACTGGTGGGTTTTGCCCAGAGAGGGAGGGAGAAGGAGCGCTACGTGAAACGTTATCGCCGTCCGTTTTTAGAATATAAATCTTAATTTATTATTTCCTCGTCTTGTCAAGGAATATTTTATCAGTTTTACTCACTGGAATTACTCCTGCAATAATAAGGTAAGTACGCCTCAATACATAGGCTTGTGATGAAAAATGGCAAATCGCTGTACGTTTCTCTTTGTTGGGAAATTTGGTTTTAGCAGTTAACAGAGACTAGGCGCCGACTAGTTCCTGGAATCTTACCTTGTTTCCAATGGTCAAAGTTAAAAGGCTGGAGCGACTATTAGGTTGTGTGTAATCAGCCAGTCCTTATTCTTCTTCATGGCTCAGAGTTGTATTAGAGATGTTTGATAGTTTTTCGTCCAGGTGACTTTAACTATAACGTTACCGTTATGGACCCAAGCGTCTCCAGAATTAGCGACGTGATGGCCAGAAATTAGACGGTGCCTGTCCACTCAAAGACAAGTAAATAGTAACGATAATGCTAACGTTAGCCGAGTCGGTTTTTAGATGCACATTAACGTTCGTGTTTTTAAGACTTTCGCTTGGATACCATCACTGAATTGAGTGTTTGTCGAACTTATCCACACGTGTGCTCACGGTTTATTTCTTTGACGTTTGTTGTCTTCGCCAACAGCGTTTGAATGCATGACGTTTTCCCTCCTTCGTTTGTGTCGCTTGCTGCTGCATGAGGGCTATCTTTGAGTTCACCGAGCTAACGTGGGGCGCACTTCTTTAAAGCAACAGGTCCGTTACATTAGAACTGAGTTGGGGTATAAACTAAAGGATATCATTAACTACTGTTAGATTCATCTCGCATTTGTATTAAGCAGCAAAACATATAATTAATTGAATGACTGCAGTGTAAAAAAGGCAGACTTTAAAAAAATATATACGTTAGTGTCAATTAACAAAAGTGCTCCAAATTATTCGTAATTACCGTAATTTAACGCCAAATGATAACTCACTGAAAGTTGCGCAATAGACTAACAATATAAATCCAAACGAAGATTTCACGTGTTTGACGTATTTTCCATTCAACTGTAAATGTTACTTACTCAGATAGACGGTTCACATTAGATAATGTATCCTCGCAATACAAGAAAATAGTGGTCGTTGCTCTCGCGACTTAACAGTAACGTTACATTAACCTGACATTTGGTGGCACTTTAACGTGGACAGTTACGTTAAAGTTTGTGTTGTATGGGTTTAATCCGTGTTGTTGCTGTTTGGTTCACCAAAGGAAAGCATTCGGATGTATCCTACCGCTATAAAAGGTAAATAATACGGCACTGCAATGTCAACAGTTTTACAGCACGTTATCGTCTCAATGGTCGGTGTTTACAACTTAATTTGAACGGTGCCTGTCAAAGGGGCTGCATACCAGGTGGAGCTAAACAGCAGTTTTCTGCACAGGGGGGATTTATGTGAAAACTCCACCTACGGGACAGCCCGTATCTCTTCATCAGCCCGGCCTCACATCTGATGGGGAAACTCTCATCGGTCACGGTCCTGCCTTGACTTTCACATCCCATGTGGAACTCTGCTGGCAAGCCAGGGCGGGGACGAGCTTCGGGTGTGTCATATTGAGGTGGTTTCTCACTGACGTGGTGTGGATTTTCATGATTATTTTCACAAGATTAGATCAGTTACCAGTGGATTAAGGGTTGACCACTTACATTGACCCTCTCTACCTATTTGTTGTAATCCTGACGAGCCGATTACTTGAAGGACTGCTGGAGTTGTTTTGTGTTTATAAAGGCATACAAGAGATAAGGTACACATCGGGTTTGATTGTTTGATTGAGTGGCTTTGTTGTCAAGATAATAGCTATTATTGTCTTTTAACATGAAGGAGTTGTTTGATATACATGCTTAATTTCACCCGAGGTGGACGTTTTAGGGTAAAAAAGCACAACCTAAACAACTAACCCTAACCTCAAAGCAGTTTCTATATGCTACCTGCCATTTCCTGAAGCATGGTGCTGTGTTAACCACTGGAATTTGAATTAGTAATGCTGCTGACAGGAGGCTGTCATTAGGGTATGTGGCTAAAATCATCGCAGGTAAAGATCTAAATTTGCTTTGCTGAAACCAAAGCGTGCTGTGCTAATAAGTCAGTATTTCTCCACTTCCAGTAACTTACTTTTCTTGTTAAGGTGCTACTAATCACACATTTTATACATTGTTGTAATGCTTCCCCTGTGTTCTCATGCTGGCAGTGGCAAGGTGACGCATGGGGAAATGATTTAGACTAGCAGAAACATGGGTTTGCTTCCATTTATCTCAGTTAATATTGACCTTTTTTGAATGAGCTGCGTAACATGATTTGCCTTTACATTTTCTTATTTTTCATGTGGCAATCATTCAGATGTCGCTTTCTGCAGCATGGAAGAAAATTGTATTTGTCCACTCGGTGGGTGTAAAACTGATCGACCGTTCTAACCATTTTAGATTGTACGGTTGTCATCAAACTGGCTGCAATATTTAGCAAACTTAACAGCCACAGCCACAGCTCAGGTTCCTGTCACTTTTACAGTGGCTGATCTAGAATGCCTTGCCTGGTTGGCTGTGACTTGAATGGGATGACTCTGTTAGACAGACAGCTTTGGGTAAACCTAGCAGGGACGGACCTGTCAGCAGTTCTGCAGCAGTGTGGCGGTTTTCTAGACACTGAGCCTCCCGGGTCACTAATGTTCCATAATGCTGACTTTGCCTGGCCTACCTCATTGTGTCCAGTGGTGCACACTACAGTCGGTGTTTGCCATTCTAAAGTGTAGGCTAATGTAAGTAGCCCTTTTGTGGTAAATTGTCCCTCTACCCCTCCATATGAGAGGGTTGAATTTTCTGAACAATGCTGAAGCAGACACAGCGGAAGAATCTTTATCACAGTCTGACAACTAGCAGGGCAGTTAGCAGACAAAAATTCAGTATAACCTGTTTTTTTTTTTGTTTTTTTTTGTTGTTTTTTTTTTAGTTCAAGGATGACCTCACCCTGCTGCATGCGTCACCATGTGTCTGCCAAATTAGTTTCACACATTAGCAAACAGTTAAATCGGAAACGAAGATTCGGTTGATTTTTTTCCTGTGAGGTTCAGGGATTCCCCTAGGGGTGTGTCAGTATGGACTGTGGAGAGAGTGCCAGTACCTTTTTATGTTGGCCTCCTAGGATTAAACATATTTCAACATGAATTATTTTAAAGAGTAGTCTAAATGCCTGGGGGAGGGGCCAGAACAAGCCCACTCATCTCTTGGCATGTTGTAGTAACGGGTTGCTTGAATGTCTCATCGACTTCAGTTCCTCAGCTCTGGAGCGTCTTTCAGCTCAAAGCGAGCTCGTCTGTGGTTTCTCTAGCCCTTTAGTGTGTCTTTTTGAATAGCATCTGCTCTGTACAATCGCACGATAAATTGCACAATTGCTGTTTTTCTAAGACTATTTCAGTTTGTGTTCGTCGGCTACATTGCTTCATTAATTACGGCAACTGTATTGTCCAGCCGTAGTTACACTGTGAATGCAGAAAGCAGTTTGTCAAATATGTAACTGCTAAGGCAGAGTGAGTGACAATGAGCCCATTGAGATTTAGAGATGCCACTGTAGTTGACATTGTAGAAGTTTGAGCTCATGCTGTGCTTCACTGGACTGTATGGAAACAGAAAAGGGTTCGATAACAATGCCTGCCATTGTATCAATTTATCCTTCTCTGTACTTTGCATTGACAGTTTTCTCAATAAATAAGTAAAACATTCCATATTCATGTGATGCAAAATGTACCTTGCTTCTCTACTTTTGTTTTTTACTGTCAAAAAAATCCAAAAGTCAGCCGACACAGTTCTGATGAAAGACTAGAAACTATTATCTTTTATCTCCTTTCCTTTTGTGCTTCCCTTCCTACCTGTTCTTGTCTCTCACGTCTCTGTGTGCTGTATTTGACTCTCTGTCTCTTTCTTCCCTCCTCACTATACTACATCTCTTGTCTCACTTATTCTCAGGTCGCTGAAGATGCCTGCTGTAAGGCATCAGAGAGGAGACATGGTCATGGGCCGCTGGCCTGGCAGCAGCCTGTATTATGAGGTCAAGGTGCTGGGCTTCGATGCCAAAAGTAGTCTGTACACCGTCATCTACAAGGACGGTACCGAGCTGGAGCTCAGGGAGCAAGACATCAAGGTAGCAAACTGAACATGTAACAGGCTTTTTGTTTTGTTGAAATCTTTGCATTAAAATAAAAGCGGTTGTTAGTCACAGTGTATCGTCTAGAAGCAAAATTACATTTTACCAAAACGTTTTACCCAAAATTAAATTAACAGAGCACTGCTCTGTCTTTCAATGTTTTGCCATATTCCTACTTATGATTGACAATTCTTTACATTAAAATGAGACTTTCTTTAACCGTCTGCTCTCGGTTAAAATGTGTAATGTAATCGGTATACTACTTTTCTACTCTGGACTGCAACTCCAACATTCAGGAAAGTTTTTCACAGACTGTCGCCATAGGGCGCTCACACAGCGGCATGACGGCTCCTCCAAAGTGAAGCCAAAACATCTCTAAGTGTAGGAAGCGCTTGATTTGATATGAAGCTGAGTTTTCCATGAGCAAAGCTCGCATGCTAAACTTCAATATCGCAGTCTATCATGGTCGTTTAATTGCGGGGGAGCCCAAATTGTGACCGATTTATATCTGATTAATTGATATCTGAATACCATTATATTGCACAAGCCTTGCAGACAACCTCTTTTCGACCCTGCTGTGTGAAGCTATTATATTATACACAAGATGAGACTATCTTTTCTGTCTCTCCTATAAAACAAGGCACACTCGTTATTATTGGTTGTAATCCCTCCTTTTGTTCTCAATTGCTGTTTTTCCTTCAGAATGCTTCAGATTTCTCGATCCGCCCTCGCTCTCGATCTCGATCTCCAGGCCGCCGCTCCCGCTCCCGCTCCCCAGCAAGGACCACGCGGCGCTCGCCCTCCCGCAAGGCGGCGGCTGTCGCTGCTGCAGCTCTAACGGATGGCCCGCCGTCCTCCCGCAGGGATACAAGGCTGAAGGATACACTAGAAGTCAGGCTGAGTCCCCTGGTAAGTGCCACAGTGGCCTTCTCATCCTCTTGTCTCAGCACTGGTGATGTTGGAGAGTCTGCTGTACAGAAAGAGATTGATCAAAGGATATCAGAAAGAGTAAATACTGTGCCATATAAAGTGTTACTGTTCATCTCTGCCACCTACATTGATTTGTATGCAGATGTCGCATCAATTCACTTTATCTCGTGCTATAGAGTAACATTTCCTAGTGGACTGTCCGATTAACGTTAATGTAGTCTATGAAAGAAATGATAGCGACAATAAGTGTCAGCAATGTCATTCATCAAAATCTTGCAACACCAAGCAGAGCCTCTACTGATTCAGTTTGTACTAGCACAGTCAGTTTATAGAATGTGCCTTGAATGCACAAGAAGTTTTTCCATTTTTGCTTCCTGCAACACCAACCTAGTCATACAGTACATTTGTCATAATTGCATATTAATCTGGGTGCCCCACCACATTAGAATACTCTGCTAAACTGCTCTTTGGGCTTTCCCTATTCTCTAACTCGCCCTACCAGGCCATTGTAAGTAATCACAATGTGGCGCAGTACAAAATTCAGTCTGGCTTTCTTGTGGTTTAGAGCTATATAAGATAATCTGTACCTCAGCGTCGGATGCAGAAATACCTTTTGATACAGCAGTCAGCGCAACAAACAAGCAGTTTAAACAGAAGTACCCAATGATCATGAAGACAGCAAAGACCCTCCCTGTGGCTTTTGTTTGTTACCCCTAACCCATGTGTGCCCAAAGACTACATTTAGTCAAATTCGTCATGATTGGTCAACGTTGGCCGTTGAGCTCTGTGCTGTCAGCAGACGAGCTGGTCACTGAGATTCCTCTGAGCAGCACGGTGGGAATGAATTACAACATAATAAGTGTCTGAGTAAGTTAGTTGTTCCAAATGTTTTCAGTTTGATGCCTTCACGGCTTATTGAAGACTTGTAGATGTGACGGATTACAAGCTTCATTTCATCTTCACTCACGCTGTAGAACTTCCACACTGACGACATGTTGACATGACAGTGGTGTGTGTGTGTGCCGACGTAAAACTATCGATGTTGCACACATGTTCAAACGTGAATGGCATTTGTCATATTGGGCTGGATAAATATAATTGTCTTGACTGAAGTTAAAGTTGTGCCATCAGTTGATTTCCAAAAGGAACATTGTTATCTGGCAAGATTATCATGAAATGTCCTAAATCATCATTACCATGTTGTTGTGGGGTTTCTGGCTCTCTGCAAATCCTGGATTTTGACCCGAACCCGTCACGTTCCCTCTGCCTGTTCCTCACGTTGCTTTCTCCCCCCCTCCCCTTTGTCTCTCTTCATCTCCATCAATCTCCCTCCATTGTTTGACGGGCAGCAACAGACAAAGGCAGCTGAGAACAATAGCAACAATGGGCAGGAAAAGAAAGAGGAGAATAACACAGTAAATGTGGTGAGTTTTTTTTATTATTATTTTGTAATTAAAAACGTTGAAAAAGGTCAAGAAATAAATCTGTGGTGGACAAGCACATTGCCCCGAACACAAATGAACATCAAAGCATATGAAGACGGACCAAAGTCATGAAATACACTCCAGGAAACGTCTGAACACACCATGTCTTTGGATTTGAACGCTTTACTGCCACTTTTTTTTTATTCACACACTTTTCCACTGTTGCGTCTCTCTCTTGGGTTGAAATTATTTTTGTCAGACACTATTACAAAAAAACCAGACAACTGATTTTACAGGCGCTACTCTACTACTGTCTCAGAGTGACTGGCCTTTGAGGCAAGTTGGAGCTAATGGAATGTCATGATGCATGCATGTTGGGGGGGGTGTGGGTGGGTGTGTTTTCCAACTGAGGGAGGCTCCCCTCACAAGATCGTGCTTCATTTAGCCGGTCACATGGCGTACCAACATGTGCAACTTCTTTACATTCCCTGCCTTTTAGGGTCCTACGTGTAGAGCGGTAGACATCTGTGATTCTAAAATGAGTTGATGTATAAATATATACTACATTACTTCAATCCAGTTTTGTCCCGTTTTGCTAGCTTTGTTGTTTTTGCCCAAATGAGATCCCTGAGTAGGATTACAGACCTGAGACCAGCTAGCCTCTAAAGTCATTGTAAGTCTGTATGGTTATGAGACCTAATCTTGAATCCTAGATAGGTACACCCTCTGTTAGAAGTGTTTTGAGAGCTCAGTCATAGCTTTGTGAAAATAGTTTTTAGTGAACAGAGAAAGTAAAGCCGTACTTGGTGAACATATTTAAATTTACAAACAAAGTTAAATGAAGAGAAACATGATTCAGTAACTCGAATAGATCCCCAAGAGCTGTAAATGAATTATGTTGGGGATCTTGACATTTTTTAAATTTGAATCTTTGGTGTATGATTTGATTTAAAATGGAATCTCATTCAGTAGAAAAGCCATTTATACAAACTATTTCTTCTCAGTGTTTTAATTTGTATATGAAGAAATATTTAGCCTGAAGGCAAACCTACAGTGCAAATGTTTTAAATGACGGTTATCTCAACTATTCGACATCAAAACAAATCTGCCTTCTCTCTGCTGCATTTGTCATTGTTTCAGTCATCCAATGATGTAGAAGACCAATTCCCCCCCCCCCCCCACTGCTACTCAGTCAAGCTGTCCCACATGGAGTCCACACTGTCACTAACTCTACTCATTGTATAAATATTATCCATCTATTAACAAAAAGTGGATTCAGAGAGAAGCAGACGGAAGGGTCTACAAAATGTGTTTGAAGGATGTCGAACTGATTCATCAGTGGAAACAGGTTCAATAGATAGAAGCTACAGATCACAGTGTAAAAGTGAACCATCACCTGGTGATGGAGACTGAACACAATGAAATATAAGGAACACTGTTCTGGCCTTTATTTATTGTTACAATTATTCAAAAACGGCATGTGTAGACTTTCAGTATTCCTTCAAGAGCTAGTGTAGCATTGAAGTGCTATTGTCGGTTAATGAAGTCCTAGCGTACTCTACTAATGTTAAAAACATGTTTTACAAACTTGTATCTCCTTCCAACCTCCCCAGTATCACTATTACACCACGTTTAACCAGGACCAGCCTGAACCTTTCAATCAGTCTATGTAGCACAGTCGGATAGCTGTCGGACCCTGGTGGAGGCTGACCAATGCTTCGATATGATTGGCCAATCTGTGTCTTTCTTTGACCCCAAATCTTATAGCGGTTGAACCTTCATCGGGTTAAGTTACTGTAGACAAGACATTCAAATTGAAACACCCAGCCTTTATGTGGATTTGTTTATCGGAACTTTACCTGATGAAGGTCTGATGATCAAAACCTCGTCAATCAAGTGATGTCACTGAGACTTTATGCTGCGCAAGATCTTTGTTGAAATTGGGAGCCCACGTCTTGTACAACTTTTGAATTTGATTTGTATGTTTTTAATAATCCAAAAATCTTTCTTCAGAAATCTGAGGCTACGGTAGAGGCGGAGCCTGATCAGAGCCAAGGCCGTTACAATCTGCGCCGCAGGAAGAACACTGGAGATGCCAAACCAGTCGAGGCCAAACCAGAGCAGCTGGAGGAGGAGGATGCCAAGCTGGCTGCTGCTCCTACAGTTCCTGCTGCCTCCCTCACCACCCCTCTGGACTTTGGAGGCAAGATAGGTAGGTTATAGAGTGGATAAGATCTGCAAAGACTCCCACAGTTTAATTTAGGGCCCGGTGCTTTCAAAGGCACACAATTGTATTTATTCACACTTCAGTTCATTTATGTATTTTCAATTTCCGTTGTTCGAGGCTGTGTTTTGAGTTGGACCCTCCTGACACAGTGTCAACAATACCAACTCATATTTTTGATAAATGCAGTATTAATTACAGGTCAGTTGCGTCGTACTGCATAGGTTTCTACTGTTCTGGTCACTCAGTATACTGTGTATTAGTTAGTGGGTGTTAATCACTAGGAGGACTGGCTGGCATAGCGATCCTGGCAGTGCAGGTAAAGACTAGGGAATGCTAGTTTAGTTTCTTTGTTTTATTCTGACCGATAGCCGACCCTCACTAATCGACAGGATTAGTGGCTTTTTGCACGCAGGGGTGTTTGGGTTGAATTTTCTAACTCTATGTACAAACAAGGTAAATTCATCATTTATCTACAACTGCAGTGTATGCAGAAAAGAGGCACCTGAGTCTCCAGTTAACCCGTCTGGGAGAGTTAGCAGCCACCGAGTCCACTGTATCAATTAGTTTACTTGTGAGGTTATCGTCTGTCTGTCTGTCTGTCTAGCAACTCTGTCAGTGTTTCCCCTAGTTTACTGCAAGCCCGACATAACGTTGGTGATTGTCCGGTCGAGAGAGAGAGTCTGTGTGTCACAGTGAGCATGAAGTTAGCAGTAATGTTATAGCTATGAAAGCAGCAGGTGTGTGTGTGTGCGCGTGTGTGTGCGTGTGCGTGCGTGTGTGTGTTTTATTAGTTGGTGAATTAATACTAGAACTCCTTAAGACCCAAGCCAAGCTCCTGTGTCTTGCTTGCCACCTGCTAAGTAAAGTGAACAACAACTCCGGCTCTCTAAAGGTGGGCTGACCTTTTAAGGGGGACCCGCTATTCTCCTTTAACCCTCCGAAACCCAAAACTCGCCGGCGGGATGGAAAAGCGTTTTCTTTAAACAATCACCAAAACTACACCGTTTATCACAGCCAGAAGCTGTAAAAACTGTCCTTATCTTATCTTTCCAACGCTCCTTTTTTCCCAGCCGGGACTTTAATGCAATAAAACTCAAGGCCACAGAGAGAAACGTGACTGGAGCAAGAAACGCCCTGAAACTGCTCGGGGTTCAGAAGGTTTAGTGACAAGCCGCTCCTGAGTTTTTAATATATTTTATTTAACTGTTTAACTCACAGCATTAATTGGTCAAAGTTCTTGTTGATGGTTAACGGTGAAACAGTTAATCATTAACATCCCTCGTAAAGAATGAATCATGCTTTTCCCTGCGGGACAATAACTCTTATCTTATGCAACATAAACCTTTGGTTTTAACAGAGTTCTTCTGTGCTCAACATTTCAGAAAGGATTCACTGAATGCATTGCTATGTGTAATACACTAGACTGTGGTGTCGTTGTAAAATGAACCTCACCAAACCGTCTTTTCCTTTCTCCAGGAGCATACTTCTGGCTGCTCTTCCTGCCGGCCTGGGTTCTCTTCCTGGTACTCCAGGTCAACCAGGAGGACCCCAGTCTGACCAGCTTCCCTCCCCCTCTGCCCCCTCTTGACGCCTTCTGGGATGCTCAGGCTTTTGGCCTTGTGATCCTCTGGATCTTATTCCAGGTCCTGCTCTACGTGCTGCCTGTTGGGAAGGTGAGTGAGAAGAGCCGAGAACTGAACACATAAAGAAAAATGCCCGCATGAGTTAATGAAGAGAAATAAAGTCAGTCGATGCACATGAATGCAGTCTGTTTCCCCCGGTCACCATCAGTACAGTATTTCACTGAAGTCAGAACACACGGTGGAGGGGGTAGCTGCCTTTGCTCTCTCTATTAACTGGTACAGGGAAGACGCACGTCAACCAGCGCATGACTTTGGGTTTGTTATCTCTGGCAGGAGGCAGAAATTGGATTAATGGTCAGGAGTAACGGTTAATTAGATTCTCCACAGGAACAAGGAAGCTGTTCTTTCACCTCCTGGCTCATCTCTGCCTCTTGATATCTTACACTAACTAATTACGTACCTAAACGATAAACATTACATTTTTTGTATTTGGTATGTCGGAAGAAATAATACTTACTTTCTTAGCTCAAAAGCAGCTGCATGTCAGTTAATCCAAATGTCTTTTGTTCCTCTCTAGCTGAGCGAGGGCATGCCACTTCGGTCTGGGGAGAGGCTGAAGTACAGAACCAATGGTGAGGCTGTGTGAAGTGAGCATTGTCTCCAACCCCACCCACAATCAAGTCATTCATTCAGCTAGCATTCACCAATACTGACTGTTAAATTGAGGTGCTGGCTCATCTGTTACTTTAACTGACAGGCTTAGAGCATGAGTAGACAATGCTTCTGCTATCATTCAACTTTCTTTTTAGTTTTAATCAGTTTTTTTGTCTTCCACGTCGATCTTTCTTCCGTCCCATCTGTATCTAAAGCTCTGTGTCCCTCCAGGTTTCTTCGCCATCACGGTGAGCTCTCTAGTTGCAGTAGCAGCGGTGCACCAGGGCGTCGACCTCACCTACATCCACAGCCACTTCCTGCAGCTGGCTGTGGCCTCCTTCCTCATCGCCGTCCTGCTCAGCGTCTACCTGTATGTCCGCTCTCAGTACGCTACCGCGGAGAAGCTGGCACTGGGGGGAAGCTCCGGTAAGGGGGGGTGCAGAGTTACCTTCTCACTGCTCAGACACATTGTGTTGTGCCTCCTGATGTCTGATTTCTTTTCTCTTCTATTTCACCAGGCAATGTGGTCTATGACTTCTTCAAAGGACATGAGCTCAATCCACGCATCAAAGAATTTGACCTGAAATTCTTCTGCGAGATGCGCCCCGGTCTGATTGGCTGGGTGAGTTGTCATGGGACACCAAAGCAAATATTAGTCTCAGTAAGACATTTAGTGAGCACTTTAAGTACGAAGTTTATTATTATTGTAAGCAAAACAGGCCTTTTGTATTTCCATAGCCAAATACACTGAAAGTAGCAACAATGTTATTTTAAACATGTACCTTTTATACCACATCTGTTTCAATGGGGCCTGTCATTTTCTATACACATTGCACCCTCTGGTGGCCACATGTGGAATGCATTTTGAGCCTCAGACATATGGCATGAGCTGAATGAGCGCCTTGTGTTTGCTCATGGCTATGGGGGGAATGCAGACCTTCAGTTCAGATTTTCTAGCAGCTCGTGAACATGGGTCTATCAGGCCTGCACTACATTGTTTCTTCAATATTTGAAACGTGAAACATTGGTAATGATTTTTCATTTTATCTGTGTGTCGTCCAGTGTTTGGTCAACTTTGCGATGGCGCTGGCTGAGATGAAGCAGCAGCGTCTGGATGCTCCATCCTACTCCATGATCCTTGTGAACCTCTTCCAGCTGCTCTACGTGGTGGACGGCCTCTGGAATGAGGTACGCTCAGCAGAGCACACGCCAACAAATGTGCTGTTCTCCAAAATATCACTCTGAGGGAATTTGATAGAACATATTGATGAATAAAAAAAGACAATGACACATGATCAACATATGAACTTCTGCCCCATCTTACTTTCATGAAAACAATGAGTGACGAATGTATCTTTCTTCTCCTCAGGAGGCCATCCTGACCACCATGGACTTGATGCACGATGGTTTTGGCTTCATGCTGGCGTTTGGTGATCTGGTATGGGTTCCCTTTACTTACACCCTGCAGGCCTACTACCTGGTCAGCCACCCCAACCCCCTGAGCCTCCCCGCTGTCGCAGCCATAATCGCACTCAAGCGTAAGTAGCAGAGCATCAAACTAGTCACTGGCCCTCCCTGTTCAACATCTGCATTATTTCATTACATAACTGCATCCGTCTATAGTTCTTGTTACTTTATCTTGAGGTCAAGTACAGCTACTCAATGACAAATGTCACGGTTCATTTAATTAAATAAAGACTAATAGTTAAGTCCCAAAGAGGTAAAGTTGATATATTTCCCCAGCCTTTAGAGCTGAGTCGGATGTTTGAGTTTTCTCTTTGTCTCTGTCTTTCAGTCGTTGGCTTCTACATCTTCAGGAAGTCCAACTCTGAGAAGAACGCCTTCAGGAGAAACCCATCAGACCCCAAACTGTCTCGTAAGTTCTGTTGTGGGATTAATGCTACGTCATGGTTGTGTAATGACCTAAACATTTCTTTATTGACCTTCAAGGGAAGATTACTGAGGTGGACCAGCCATTAATTTCCTGAAGTGTGAGCTCTCTAGAGTTACAGTCAATAAATGAATGATTTTCCATATGTGTGGAGTACTTTGTGCCCAACCGGTGTCCAGATAACCACCTTTTTTTCCCTTTCATTTCTTTGGCCATGTCTGTATCGCTGTGGTAACCTTTGTCTGTCTGTCTGTCCTCTGCAGATCTGCAGACGATCCCCACAGCTACAGGAAAGAGTCTGCTGGTGTCTGGCTGGTGGGGCGTGGTCCGCCACCCCAACTACCTGGGAGACCTTTTGATGGCTCTGGCCTGGTCCCTACCCTGTGGTGAGTTGGCTTCACATTTGCACTAAAGGAAATCAAACAACTCACTTCAGTATTTTCCATGGTTCACGCATGGAATCATAGTAACTAGACTATATTTATACAACATTACAGCAGTAATTAGCGTCTGAGCTCACCATACCTAGCTTGTTGTACTAAGACACTAAGGAACAGATGTTAACCTATGTACTGTTTAAAAAAAAAAAAAAAAAACTAGCCAAAATTAGCATCCCCATTAATAAGTTGAATTATGGATGCACCTGGATAACCAAGTAAGCGGTTAGTTATGCTAACAGGACCTGTCCCCTCTGAGCCTCGCTCTTCACTAGCTCCACGCTGTCATCCAAATATGGTCACTTCTGGTTCCAAAAACAAACAACCATGCTGGCGACACCTGAAGCTATGAGTGAGGTCCCAGAGCCTACGTCCATATTCTATCCAGTCTCTGCTAGTTACCTGTCAGCTATATCTGTTTAACACATCAGGTTTCAAGCACTGAAATGTCTGTTTATTATTCACTGTCCCTGTTATAAATACAAATGGCTTCCACCCCGACTCACCAACACCTTCCAGTTGATTTCATGGATTTTCTTGAGAAGTGTCACGTAAAAACGTGACCTTGCAAAATCCTAAAGCTCTGTTCCAAAAATGTTTTACTTATGGATTTTTGTATTCTAACATCACCAGTGGCTTTGGTAAAGAAAAATCAATAAATAGCCAGTGACTGAACTACTAGAGGACATTTGTAGCAGGATAATAATGCTATGAAGAGTTTACTTTGAATGACAGTCGGGTTAAAGTGTCCTGTCCTCTCTGCTGTCCACCCCCCAGGCTTCAGCCACCTCCTGCCGTGGTACTACATGATCTACTTCATCATCCTGCTTGTGCACCGAGACGCCCGGGACATGAGCGAGTGCAGGAGGAAGTACGGCTCTGCGTGGGAAGAGTACTGCCGGACTGTCCGCTACCGGATCATTCCTCGTGTCTACTGAGGAGCCTGGTGCTGGACACTCCCGAGCCGAGACCTTCTCTACCCAATATTAAGGCTCACCAAAAAAATCTAACTTAAATTTGAATGGATAATTGACTGATTTTACTTTTTAAATCTTTGTTTTTTTAATCCAAGAATTTTTCAAATCTTGATTCTGGAATGAAGGAGCAGCAGTATTTTGAATTTTTTGATGCAAGAGAAAACGGCACCCATTGGTATCATTGGTACCGTGGACTATTTGAAGAATTGCCTTTATTTTAATAGAAATTTAAAAAAAATAGTCTTTGAATAGTTTTCAAAATTCGGGAGGAATGAAAATGCTTCTGCTAGGAATGTCTTGTTAGGATGTATATTTTTGTATATACACTTGTTTTATACTTCAATAATATCTCAACATTTGCATAATTTTACTCTTTGCTCCTATATTCAAAATGTCACAATGTCAGCTTGGCTATTATGAATCATTTTTGTAAGTACGCCTTCCTGCTATAACTATACTGGATGTGTATATTGTGAAGGCTGGGATTCAAAATGCTACCTATTTTGAACTGATCTGCACAGTGGAACTGGGGCTAATGTTCTTACTCAGGACCCAGAACTTTGTCAGAAAGATGAGTTATGAAAGTTGCCTTTTTTAATTTTTTTTTTTAATAATAACATTAATCCCAAAGTGTATTTGATTTGGTTTCTTGCTACCTCAGGTTCAGTCACTTTGCTACCTCAGGTTCAGTCACTTTGCTGTGCACACTCTCTTGGGAGTGTGTGTGTGCTTAGGAAAGCAAAGTGAGGTGTGTTTGTTTGTTCCAACAGTAGCGTTTGTATCCGTTATGAACAAGTAGCGGCCATCGCACGCGTCATGCTTAACCTTGCAAACGACTGATTTTTATGGCAATGAAACCATCTGCATCATATTCCCGATCATGAACTAGTTGTTCATTTCCCACCACTGCCACATGCATTTAGTTTGAACCTATTCAAGCTTTGACACAAAGGTAATATGACAACGACAATTTTAATGAAGTTTATACTGTGACGACATGGAACGCTGTTGACTGTGCATTAGCAATTGTGAACCCAAAAAAGTATTTGTGCAGCTGTAGCTGAGTACAAAAGTAGCAATATATGAACTAGATTAGGTAGCATGTTTCTTATGCTGTGCTGACTGAATTCTTTGTACATATTTTTTTTTTTTTTGTTTTTAAATCGTTATTTTCAGTAAAGGAGATAACAGTAAAAGTAATGTTTCTCATTCGATATTTAATACTGCTTTGTATTTGTTTGGGTTTTTGTTTTAAAGTTAACTTTGAATTTTGACCACTGTAGTTATGTTTACACCTAGATCTGCCATGTGTCTGCACAAAACAAATGGTCTGTAACACTTGTCGCATGACTAAAGAAAAAGCATGTGTGATACTAGAGATGCCCCAGGACATATGGAGACGATATATCTATATATCTATATATATATATATCTATATCTATATATCTATATCTATATATATATATATATCTATATATCTATATCTATATCTATATATATATATATATATATATACACACTCATACTTAATATGATGCTGGTGGACTTGTCTCCTTGGTGTGGCAGTCTGAGTGGAAAGCAATAAGTTGGATGTACAAATGAATGCAAAGTAAAAAGACAATGCATCACATCTGTGACAGTGGCTAGAAAAAGCTTTTCTATACAAATGTTGCAGCTGAAAATAAAGATTTACAGTATTTGCTTTTCCCGCTTTTTTGTGGACTTTGTTCATTCGAAGGCTTGTAGGCCACATCAGTGGTGCAACAGTGCTACTCCAGGAAGTCATGCACTATGATTAAAGTGGCTGTATGAAGGTGAAATGAGGAGGCCTACAACTCACTTATCCAAACTTTAGACAACGGCGTTATGCACATGCATACTTCAGTGCAAATGTTTCTGATGCCAGACAGCAGTTCCACTCCCATTTTTGGAGAGAAGACCGCAGCAACAAGAAAAAAACTTGCCTCGTGAATTCAGAAACTAGAAATCCTTTGTAACTTCATTCTGAGAATGCAGTCACAGATCTCACGCCGGTTATAAAGGGGCCGTATTGCTGGTAGCAATGTCCCATGCTATATCACAAGCCATAGTATAGTATATCGAAAAAAGTCAGTATAGTATTTTGAAAAAAGTAATGGTATATTATGTAGAAAGAAATGGCATAGTTTGATGAAAAAGTCCTTGTATAGTAGGTCAAAAAAAAGTTATGGTATAAGATGCCAAAAAAGTGATAGAGTATGTTTATAGAAGTCCTAAAAAAGTCTGACTAAAGCTAAATTTAGCCAAACTATACTATGAATTTTTTATGAAAAACGTCATTTTTTGACATATCTGTCAAAAAAAGCAGAATTTGCATTATAACGTCACTGGAAAAAGTTCAGCCCAACTTTACTCACTGGAAGGCTACGTTTTTGGGACCCTCGTCATCTTGTTGATTGCTATTAAACTAGGGAGCAGGTGCAATTGGGGACGCTAATTAACGTTCCAACAAGCACGAGCTAAATTAAACCACTAAATGATAACACCTGTCAGTGATTGGAAGCGATTTACGTTAAGGTTGCTGAAATTACAGCGCACCGTTTTTACAGAAAATAACAAAGGACGCAGTCTTTATCAGCTGAAACAAAGTTTTGAGAAGAAAAAAACTACTATGGCTCGAGCCAAACCGAGTTTATATCTCGACGTTATCATGCAGTTAACTAATGTTAGCTACGACGCTAGTAACTGTTATCTTAAAAAACATTTTGTACGATTAGCAACACGATTAGCATCACGTTATACTCACCAATGTCTCCCCTTTTTCGATGCGCGAGGCGAGTGACAGGTCATCAGGTTCGTACCTTGCAGAAATGCCCGGATATGTAAAGTGTCACTCAACAGTGTTATACGGGCCTACTGATAACTCTGCGACAGCGTTCATCAGAGCCAACACTCAGGGTTCAGTTAAACAATCCAGAGATGGAAAACTCCGCTTCAAGTCTGTCTAATCAACTCTGAGTATTTAATCGTTCGCTCGTGCGTACTACGATTTACCATTGCAACAAGTAAATAATACAGTCTCTATTGGAATCCAGTCTAGAGCTACAATGCATATGAATAGACTGCACAATTGATTTAAGAAAAACAAAACAGCCTGAGTCAGAGCGGGGGAAAGTGTGATGTTAACACAATAAAGTTGTATTTATTATTGGACATTTTATTCCAATAATTACGTTAAATGAATGATCAAGTGGTGGAATCTATTACACTGTTGCCACTAGTAGATTTAAAATATTTTAGCAGGGACAAAACACAGGGGCTGGCAACAGAAGATGAAAAAGAATAGTTAAGTATTAAAAATAAAAATAGATCAAAGACAGAGAGACATGACTGTAAACGAATCTAGTCCAGTAATAATGTGTGTGGTGATTTCAAGGTTGAATTCGATTTTAACTAGTAGACATCTATTTTGATCACGGCCCAACAGCTGTGACCTTGTTTCAGCTACTTCCAACCAATGCAAATTTACAAAATTAAATTTAAGCACAGTCATTCTGCAGCTGCACCACGATCCTGCTCACTCAAGAAATATAAACGAGATAATGATGAACCCACTGTGCCCACTGAAGGAGCGTGGCTCATCTAGAAAGGGCTGTTTTCTAAGAAGTACTGAGCCTGTCAATCAAACGTCACTCTTTGACCTGTCACTCGGGAAAAATCAAGTTCTATCAAAATTTGGACTCGGATCATTCAAAAGTGGTAACTGTCACACCACAGAAGCATAGAACAAAGTTCTATGCTTATCTCTCATTCACAGATCAGCCCTTGGCCCAGGTTGTCAATCATCATCAGGCCCAACATTGTGTTTAACATTAAGGTCCCTGCAGGTCTTGATGTCTCTGCTGTCCATCTGTATGCATGAGGTAGATGAGTTGTGGAGGCCTGTGGTGCATAATGGTGGTATCAGTCTACTGCTGACACCAGCACCAGCACGCCACATGCAGCTGCACTGTATTATCTCCATCACTAGGTGGTGCTGTGCACTGGCCAAGGCCAGTATGGGAGACCCAAGTGGTTTCATGGAAAGTTACGAAATACAGAAGAACGCTTCACTGTCAACAGGTTCGACTTTGACTTTCGGGGTGGTGCTTCCATTCATTATAACATCTATACCATTTCAAAGCAAATGAGCACTAGAAGACAGCAGGAAAACACTCAAACTCAATACAAAAAATAAATAAGAATACGAGCATTCTAAAATATTACAGAATAATAATGCAAAGCTAACACCACCGTAGGGGTGAGCCATCACAAGAAAGCTTTAAGGCGAAATAAAAACGTCATAAGAGCTACAACGCGTCATAGGCACGATATGACAGTATGAAGCATTAAAGGGACCTACATCCATTTTCAAGATTCACACATTTTATTTCTACGGTCTAAGACAGTCCAAAAAAATACAAGTAAACATGACATCTCTCCCAAATCCAAAACCCGGAGTGTTGAAACCCAAACGTCATGTCATCGAGTATAAAGAGCGGAGCTGCTCCAAAGACGATGAACAGGTGACACTGAGAGCACCTATAGGGGAATGTTCTGAGTATGTGGGTACCATCGCTGTTTCACAACTGACAGCTACAATCCAACAAGTGTATAATATGCAGCAGCTCCGGACTTTATACTTCATGACATCACATGACTTACTTCTCTGGTTTCGGGCCTTCAGTGAGAGTATAGCTCATTTTCATAGATATTGATTGAACTCTCCTCTAGGCCATGGAAGTAACTGTGTAATTCTTAGTGTTGGTGGTCCCCTTTAAAAGCACTTTATAATTACATGTTGTGGGCATTTTTGATCAAAACAACAACCTGTAATTTAGTAACGCTTCAACACTGCAAGAAACATCATTTTCTCCTCCTCAAGACATATTTCATGAAAGAAAAAGATGCTCAGACCCATTAACTGGTTAAATGACTTAATCAAAGCGATGTCATTGAATGCATGTCTGCCAATTTATTACAATCACTGGTGGACAAAGTGTCACTTCTCCTAAGTAAAATAATCAGTATCCCAATGTTAAGTACTCCAACCAAAAGTCCTGTAATTTAAATTAAACTGACACAAATCAGTTAAATGTACTTAAAGGGACAGCTCACCCCAAAATCAGAAATACATATTTTTCCTCTTACCTGTAGCGCTGTTTATTTAGTGCGGGCAGGAAACTGTCCTAACTAAGGTCTGTGGATTATCTTAAGTAACCAGGTCGTGATTAAAGAAATATTGCTGTTGAGTTTTTTCAAATGTGTATTTTTTAAATTTTTGAGGCTTCGAGCGTTACAAGATGAGTGCCCACGAAGTGCCATCATATTGGACATAGGCAGACATCACTACGGCCGATATCTCCAAAACTCGGCAACTCACGCCAAAACAATCTCGATTGATAAATAACACTAAAGGTAAGAAAAAAAATAAAGTGTATTCTTTTGGTTTTGGCGGTGAACTGTCCCTTTAAGTATCAAAAAAGAACAGTAGTCACTATGCAGAGTGTTATTAGTGTTTTTGTGGATTCAGCTGCATCTTAATGTTTGTTGCTTGTTGGGGTGGAGCTGACTCATAATCATCATCATATTTTATAAGATAGTAAAGTTTTATATGTGACATTGAATCTGCAATAATGAGTAACTTCGGATGTCAGAAGTATAAGTAAAAGTAAAAGTAGCTTAAAACTAAGTGCAGTATAGGCTTCTTGAGTTAAAGTTACACTACATGTTAATATGTTTCGCACCTTAGCTGTTTTCTGCTCTCTCTCTCTCTCTCTCTCTCTCTCTCTCTCTCTCTCTCTCTCTCTCTCTCTCTC
>NW_022280191.1:144038-168792 GCF_004355925.1 Anarrhichthys ocellatus
CTCTCTCTCTCTCTCTCTCTCTCTCTCTCTCTCTCTCTCTCTCTCTCCCTCTCTCTCTCCCTCTCTCTCTCTCTCCCTCTCTCTCTCCCTCTCCCCCTCTCTCTCTCTCTCTCTCTCTCTCTCCCCCTCCCTCTCCCCCTCCCTCTCTCTCTCTCTCCTCCCGGCTTGGGTCTTGACGTAGAGAGATCAGGTGACCGTAACTTCTCTGACTGGACCGTTATAAGGGAAGTTTGACAAGTTCGACTCAGTCTCTCCCCCCCCCCCCCACCCCCCCCTGGTCCCAAAACTTGGATTTCAACGTTCTTACAAGTGGCGGACGGAGAAAGTCCCTCCGGGCCCCCGGCTTCTTCCTCTCCGTGACTTCCCCAGGTAAGTTTCTAAACTTTCTTTTAGATTGGTAGAATTACTTTTTTTCTCCCCACCTCGTCACGCAGGCTGCTGCCGTTAGAAAATAGCGGACCGCTCCGGTGCGTAACAAACGTCACTCCGTGCAATTTTTCTTTTTTTTTAAAAGTTTGACAATTTAACTTCTACAGTCTGAAAAGAGGTCTCTGGGTCGTCTTCTTTCCCCCCCCTCTTATTAAACGTCCAGAAAGACAGATCGAGGTCACAGAGGAGCAATATGTGATGAAGACTGGAGTCGGTTGATTTATTGGATACATTCTTAAATGGCGCACTGAAATCCTGAGCGCTTATTCTTTTTTTATTGTCCGTCCAAAAGTTGCTGTTGTGCTGGATTTAACTTATCCTGTACTGGACAGTGAACTACAGAAAAGCTCAGTTTTAAATGTTAAGATTCTCCCATATGCCCGTGACTAAAGAAAAAAGAAAAAGTGTGGCCCCATGACAACAGGAAACTTCCAAATTAAAGTTCTCAAAACTTGTTTCATTCATGCCTCGTGTGATGTCTCTAAGGAGTGTTCAGTGGAGTTTGAGATGTCTGCTTTGAAAGTTATTGTGTTGGGAGTCCATTGTTCTCTGCTGTCCTGGTCATTTTTCACCAGACAGACTCACTCATGTAGAAAGTGGCGGGATGTCCCATGTCTAATAAGAACAACGACAACCAAAAAAAAAGGAGGAACTTTTCCCCCTCCTTCATCACGTTGGACCCTGAAGGCTGAAGGTCACTTCTGCACAGAAGGACCGTGCCCTCCATCCAGGTGGTAGGGATTACAGTGCGGTTCTTTACGAGATAAGTGAGAGCACATGCCTTTTTAGTTTGTGTATCGTGACTGAGGGTTTCTACTTTTCCTCATTAGGATCCTGCCGGCTCTCTGTCTGTGTCTGCTGGACGCCTTTTCTTTCTTTTTAACTCTCCTTAGTTAAACTTTCTCCTCAGAGCTGCGAAGGTGAGAGTGAAAACCGTATTGCGGCTGTTTTACAGTCTGTGGTTTATCATTGGGGTTATAATAATAACTAATGGTGCCGCAGGGCCCAGTGGTAACCACTTAAAGACCCACCCCCCCTTTCAGAATGTCTCAAAAGACCCCTAGAACCCCTTTGATGACCGCTTCTTTAACATTTGCACCAGAACATAACCTTTTTTTGCCCTCTATGATTCGTTGTAGTGCATTTTGTTAATTCACACGAATGAAGAGTCGGTCTGAGCCGCTCAGTCATTTTTCTATTATTCCGCCGCTCATTTTTTGGACTGAGGAGGGCGCTAGTTTTTCAGGTGGATGTGAGCCTCAGACAGGGCAAACTGGCCAGTGTTGTGCATCCTCTGAACTGTGGCTCTATTTCAATCGTAGCCAAGCAAAAGCGACATTTGTAGTATTTTTTCAGCGGGACTTCCCTTTAAACCTGTGGACTGAATCCTGTCTCAGCGGTTCAAGAGCAAACTGTCAACGGGGGAGCTGCTGATGTCATGCTTTTTTCCTAATGGGTTGATCTCCCAAGAGGAAATGTTCTTCTTCTCTGTGAGCACAGAGGGAAGATGCACACACACCACAGGCCTAACCCCCCCCCCACACCCCCACACCCCTTTATTCTGGACAGCTCGGCTAACATTCAGCAGAGTTTTCTACCGTTCCCTGAGGCAGAAGAGCTCGGTCCTCTGATGATCCAGCTTTGTGTCTTTTCTTCTTTCATTCCTCACTTTTATTCTCTCCTCCTCACTCTGCGCCTCACAGACAAGAACAGCCAGAGTGAGACTCTTTTTTTACACGTTGGCCAGCTGAAGCAGATACTTTTGTTGTACAGCACAAGGAGAACAGGAGTAGATGTTAACGTGTACAAACTTTGACCCGTTTTATTCAAAAACCTAGCAGATAATCTCACTTGACATGTAGTTTGGACCCCATAAGTGCTGCAGAGCTGCACTGTCCTGTCATGTGACTGAAATATGTTTTTTTTTTTCAATGAGTGCTCAACAGGTTGACAACTGTGCTTGTCTGTTTTTACCTAAAGAGATGTTTTTTAAAATTATTATTCTAAGATGTTTGGTGTTGCAAAAGTCATTTGAATATTCGATTATTAATCGTGCGTCGTCGTCCCTGTTTTTCATTGGAGAGGTTTCTTAAAAGACATCGCCGCGGGGTCAGAGATTGGATCATCTCTCTGATACAAACAATTTAGGCGTTTCTCCAATTTGCCCGCTCAATTCAATCAAAAGCACCTCTTGTTTCGGATGAATACTTGTTGTTGTTGGAGATTCTCTTCGCTCGATGAGTCCAATTTCATTTCATGTGTTGACATCCTTGCGTGGATCTTAAGGGCAGTGTTGCATAAACCCTCCGAAACGTGTTTTCTGCTCCTGCGGCCCAGTAATTGGTCACCAAACTCTCTCGGTTTGTCTCCTTCAATAACGACGCTGTTTAATCACAAAATGCTGCCAAAAGGCCAGAATCCTGAGAATGTTGATCTGCTGTTTGGAGCAGACATATTTCATAATGTGTCTGTGGGGAGCACTTCCTATGATGCTCATGTCTACAATGCATTAGAATCATACTAATAATGCATTATAATCTGCTTATATCACTGTATAATTATGGTTATAAGCACTCCTGAGAATTCATGATGATTCATTATTTTGTGTGTTGTTCTTGCGTAGATTTAATGTTTTTTTCTTCACTTCACCCAAAGCACCCAGTGGCCACTTAGAATAATCACATTATGATGCATTATTAAATGATTATTGATCCCATAATAACTATGGGAATTATAATAAACAATGATCCTTGCAAAATAAATAATGTCAGTGAGTGACCAGCCATTATGAAGTGTAATGATACTTGACCCTATAAGTCATTATAACAAGCCAAAGCCTAATAACTAAACAGTGCTATAAGCAGATTATAACACATTGTAAGTAAGTTTATAATACATTATAGACATGGGTTTCATAGAAAGTGTTATCTGTGAAAGCCTGAACTCGTAATTGAATAATGGATGTTGTTTCTTCTTTTTCTTTCACCAGCTAACGCTCCTTGAGAATGGGTGACTGGAGTGCTCTGGGTCGTCTGCTGGACAAGGTCCAGGCCTACTCCACTGCCGGTGGCAAGGTCTGGCTGTCGGTCCTCTTCATCTTCAGGATCCTGGTCCTGGGCACCGCGGTGGAATCGGCCTGGGGAGACGAGCAGTCGGCGTTCAAATGCAACACCCAGCAGCCTGGTTGCGAGAACGTGTGCTACGACAAGTCCTTCCCCATCTCCCACGTCCGCTTCTGGGTTCTCCAGATCATCTTTGTGTCGACGCCCACGCTCCTCTACCTAGCTCACGTCTTCTACCTGAACCGGAAGGAGCAGAAGTTCAACAGGAAGGAGGAGCTGCTCAAGATCGTACAAAACGACGGCGGCGACGTCGACATCCCGCTGAAGAAGATCGAGATGAAGAAGCTAAAGTATGGTATCGAGGAGCACGGCAAAGTGAAGATGAAAGGGGCCCTGCTCAGAACCTATATAG
Source organism: Anarrhichthys ocellatus (assembly GCF_004355925.1). Lineage (NCBI taxonomy): Eukaryota > Metazoa > Chordata > Actinopteri > Perciformes > Anarhichadidae > Anarrhichthys > Anarrhichthys ocellatus. Next base: position 147,942 of record NW_022280191.1, read on the forward strand.
TCAGCATTTTCTTCAAGTCCATGTTCGAGGTGGGCTTCCTGGTCATCCAGTGGTACATCTACGGGTTCAGCCTCTCTGCGGTCTACACCTGCCAGAGGGACCCGTGCCCACACAGTGTTGACTGTTTCCTGTCACGTCCCACGGAGAAGACCGTGTTCATCATCTTCATGCTGGTGGTCTCCCTGGTGTCCCTGATGCTCAACGTCATCGAGCTTTTCTACGTGTTTTTCAAGAGGATCAAAGATCGCGTGAAGGGCAGACAGCCGCCCATCGTCTATACCAGTGGGGGCACGTTGAGCCCCACCCCTAAAGATCTGTCCACCACCAAGTACGCCTACTATAACGGCTGCTCCTCCCCAACAGCGCCGCTCTCGCCCATGTCCCCCCCGGGCTACAAGCTGGCCACGGGGGAGCGGGGGACCGGCTCGTGCCGCAATTACAACAAGCAGGCCACCGAGCAGAACTGGGCCAACTACTCCACGGAGCAGCACCGGCTCGGCCAGAATGGCGGAGGAAGCACTATTTCAAACTCCCACGCACAAGCCTTTGACTTCCCGGACGACACCCAGGAGCATAAGAAACTGCCCTCGACGGCGGGACACGAGATGCAGCCGCTCGCGCTGATGGACGCCAGGCCCTGTAGCCGGGCCAGCAGCCGGATGAGCAGCCGACCCAGGCCAGACGACCTGGACGTGTAAGCCCCGCCCCCGCCCCCCCCCTCACCCCCCTCACCCCCCTCCTCCCAGCTCTGCCCTGAATGACGGGATGTGCGGCTGCAGCCGGAGAGTGAGGAAACACTCCATCACATAGGTTCAGACAGGAGGCGGAGCTAACCTCAATCACTGTCTTCAGCATAGAGACTCTTAGTCACTCGAAGAGACGTTAAAACTTGTTATGTAACACTGTCGAAAGGTACAAGTTGCAAATATGTTTTGTTTTTTGTTGTTTTCAATGACTTTTACCGTAACCTTTTAGGGGAGCTAGCCCAGCGTTGAGAGAACAGAACAGCCACAGGCGATGAGTCCAACAGAAAACAGAGGATCGCTCTGGTTTAAGTTGCAAAGGTTACATTTAAAGGAAAAAGTCCTCTTCTTGTTTTCATATTTTCTGCTATTCTTCCTATTGGTGACAGCATTTCTACTTAACCACTGTCAGACCTGAATTCTGAAGGTGTGGGGACGGCTTCATAAGATGGTGCCTTCTTATTTGTGCTTTTTTTTTTGTAAACATGTGACAAGATTAAATATCAGTCTTCTCGGCTAACTTCTGTTGAGCATTGTCCCCGTCAATTAAAACGAAAAGAAAAGGAAAGTCCAGTAGTAGCAACAAACAAATCTCCATACCCACGTCCCAAATGATCAACGCCACACAATTTGGAAATTTAAAGAGTAAGTTGAGTTAACTAAACTAGTCAACTTCCAGAGTTTAAGCTGACTATAACAATTTAGTAAGTCCCCTTTGTGCTTAAAAAAAAAACCCAACACTGTTGGTAGGAGATAGGATGTAACCTCTCAGAGAGGAAAAGACCTAAACATAGATCACATTAGCAAATGATCCCTTAATAAAGCTGCGTATAGCTCACCGATGAAGCCTTAAACCAGCAGGAATGATGGCCAAAAGAATGAAATAGGGAAATAGAACCCAAGTTGTAATTTTGCATCACTGACACACACACACACACACACACACACACACACACACACACACACACACGCAGACATGTTTGCATTGAAAGATAGTTCGACGGTCACATTTTCATTGAGTTGCTCTTCCAGTGCGCTTGCGTCATAAAGCTGATTTCACGGCCGAATCCACATTTGTAACACTCTCTCTTCTGTTTGTTTCACTCACACCGTAACTCTCGTATCCCAGTTCTCGATTAATTAAGAAAAAAAATCACATTTCAGTCGCAACAAAGACAGGAGTTATTGTCCGGACAAAGAATATGTAAAGTGCTCACCATTTCGGAGAACACTTAATATGTGTTGTAGTGAATATTTATTGCTTGGCATCCGTAGGACACCTACCACTAAGAGGAACATTTGACTACTATCCAGTATCTCTCACTCACAGAAAACATCTTCCATTAACTCCCCCACAAGCTGTATATTTATTGACAGTAAAACATTTTTTTTTCCTCTTTAGTAACTTTGTCAGTCAGCGTGGACTGTTGTTTCCTGATAAACTTTGAATTTATGTGGTTTCATGTTTTCATTTTGTGGTTTTTATGTGTGTTTGCGATGGTGGCGGGGCTGAGGGGTTACACTGATCTGGTTTCACGTGGCTTCCATAAAGAAAGGCTTTATTACTGTGGTATCCTTTTTTTTTCATCTTTTGCGGCCTGTAGAGAAAAACAGTAGAAAGATTTATCTGCGTTTTACATATTTGAGTGAATGATGACTTTCTTTTCGTTCTGTAGGTATTGTTTGTTTTTTTCAGACTCAATGTAACCGTTGCTGCTTGAGAAATAGATATTTAGTACTGTAAATCAATCTAACTGTGTCACAATAAAAAAAAATGTGAGTTTTTAGAAGACTGCTTATAGATCTGGACTAATATTTAGTCAGTTATGTTCAAATGTATGCCAATGTAGCTCCACAACTATCAAACACTAGGATAAATCTCAATTTGGGCCTTTTTTCCTTTCTTTTTTTTTTGCAATTTTTAAATATAATTGTCATTGGTGCATCATTTTGTCGGTACTTACATGTGTCATGGATCTGTCAGCTACAATGGCATTTGCACTGAGAGCTTGGTGATGGAGATGTAATGTGATGCACACAGTTAGTGGTAAGAGTTTTCTGATACACATGTTACTAATTTATTTTATAACACAGAAATCACTACAGTGCATAATATCAGACATCTGACCGCTGGTTCCATCGACTGGTTCTGTGAGAGATGTCGCCCATTGACAGGAACAGGAGCAATTAGTCATTTGTTGCCGTAGTTCGATGCTAATCCGCGGGGATCCACTGTTGTACAGTGTAAGTGCATGAAAGCAAAACAAAAACCCATTAATTGTATCTGTGAAAAGCTATTTTAACCAATAAATATTTTTTCTGTCTTAATTGCTGATTGATTGGTTTCATTGCAGACCATTGACATTGTGGTATGAATGAACCCCCAGTGAGTACAGCTGTGCTCATTCACGCCCCTTAGGATTTTGTCTTTAAACCAAATTCTGGAACACTTTCAGGTTAGTTGTCATTTTTTAATTTATTTTTGTCTAGTATTATTCTGCAAAAACTGAAGTTTTAGTGTCATTTTCTATACATGTGCAGTTTTTGCCTATTATGTGGTTTTAAACAGACATTGCTGACCTTTCTTAGCTGGCTGTAGTGATTTAGACACACAGTGTTTTTTATTCAACCTTTATTTATCCAGGATCGTCTCTTGAGATTCAAAATCTCTTTTCTGAGGGAGTCCTGGCCAAGACGGCAGTTTCACCAAAAATAACAAACTAAAAAACAAATCAGCAAAACATTAAAAACATCATTAAAAATTCACATAAGAAACGAGCAAGAGATATAGAGAAAAACAAGAAAGAAACCATCATATTCCTTGTATGCGTACGCATACATGGCCAATAACGCTGATTCTGATTGTGATATATAACTATAAAGGTGCAATCAGTGCAGATCTCCACAACAGCCACTGCTGTACTGTGTGATCGAATGAATGCAACCCACAATCGGCTAACACGCATTGAGACACCAATGGCCTGCAAGGCGCTGTAAAACCCCTTCATTCAAACTCAACAACAAGCTGCGATGTACTCAGCAGGGTCCTGGTATGTGTTAGCCAAACCTACCGTCCTAAACAATACAAGTCAGCAAACTGTTATCTACACACATTTAGGGAAACAATTAACTCTTTAAACTCATCAGGGTGGAATCATTCAATATTGGTTGATTGCTCCATTTACTCCTTCTTTTCAAATACTTTTGTTCTTTTTTCAAGTTCTAAAATGCTGTTTCAGCACCACATTCTAGGCTGAGTGCTACGCTGGTTAGCTGCCACACACAATTACAGGCTTTTCGTGGGAAGGAACCCAACCACCAATAAAGATATTTAAAAACTTGCTGGCCCGTCTCAATAATGCATTTTCATCAAACTTAAGACAAGTCTGAAGTTGGATGGACGAGGTTTTAACTGACATCAGCATTACATTGCTCACCCGAACTGCCACCACCATGTTAGCCTCCTCTTGCTTCTGTTTTTACAATCAATTAAACCTGGTACAGGACGTTCGTTCCATTCAATTACGGACAATGCGTACTTCAGCGAGATGTGACTGTGCTGAACCTTCACTGTGTGCTCGGATACATACAAACATACCTTGCAGAGCTATAACTCTACTGCCAAATGCAACCAACTTGGCATTCACACATAATGTTTTAACTTCATGATAGTCTTTCTGAGGTAACTTTTGTAACATTTCTGGAGGATTGCATCATGTGCTTAAAACAGGAGAAACTCTGTCCAGCTAATGCTGGCACGGCCTTCTGAACACCACATAAACCAAGTCATGATCCCAATAAAGGAGAGTGATAGGGCTCAGTAGGTATTCAGTCGTAAAGTATACCGCAGCTTTGATAAAAGCTTCCGAGACATTTCATAGTCTGAGAAGACACTGCTCCGCATCGCTTGTCCAAGTTTCCTCTGTAATCTTTCCACAGCACTGAATCAAACCACATGTGCTGCAGAGAGCTGGGCTGCAGCTTGAAGACCACATGTGGCTCAGAGTTAGAGAGGACAACTTCCATTAATGACTTATTTATGATTTCAGTAAGCTGACAGTGTACAGATCAGCATTAGTCAAACAATTTCTCTATTTCTTAGAGAGCAAAAAGCTCCATTTAATTAATTCAATCCGCTGTAGTGTGGAAAGTGCAGAGTGGTGGATGTGTTTGGTTTGGTTTATTGCCAATATTCAAATACGTTCATAAAATACAACATATCAGAGTTTGTTGGGAAGTTTTTGACGTGTCAGGGAAGGTGTATCAACATACAGTATATACAATATATGATGTATTTTCAAAATAAACATCCATCAACAAAAACACTAAGTCAAGTTTAGGGAAAGAGCGTGGTGGATGTTAACTAAGGGCTTACGCAACTAGCGAGTGACAAACAACTAATGTGACAAAATGTCAACATTCAATTTTAGTTTTGCACAGGACACAAATAGCGGTCTCCTGAAAGAAAGTCCTGTGTGTGTGTGTGTGTTTGGAGTTAGTTGAATGTGATGCATGTGACGCATACAGACGCTAAAGGGTGCCTCGTGAAAATCTTTGATCTCATTCGATCAAGAGCAATTAATCACAGCAAGTTTCCTGTCGGAAATTAAAGCACAATACGTCAAAGAAATCTACCACTCAGATGTGCTTTTGCATTATCGCGGGGCAGTTCTGAAGAGGTTCTATCCTCTGAGATCTGAGAGGAAAAGGCCTTGTTGACCTGAGCAGCCAGTGAGCGGTTGGCAGACCTCACTCTCTTAGCTGATCTCACCGGCCGTCCGATGCACGAGCATGCGTGAGCACATGAAATCACTTGTTGCGAATTACACAAATTATCTCCAGACTCCCAAATGGCGACGTTTCTGTAAAGATGGGGAAACATGTGAGTGCGCTCACATCAATGATCACAGAATGTAATTCACCAGGACTCTCAAGACTTCTCTGCCGTTGAGACGGACACGATTCTCAAAGCCTTTCTCTGTTAATGTGAAAGGAACACGGAAGGACGTGAAGTTGGAGCTCATTGAGATGTAACGTGACGAAGCTCTCTGAAGTCACCACCAGGAGCTAACCCTATCAGAGGGCCACAGGGGTTTGGAGAAGTCCAGATTTCCCTAAATTAGGCACCATGGCAAAATACTCAGAGTAAGAGAAGTCACCTCTCCACTACAAGAATAAACCTGGCAGTAAATCCTCAGTCAAAGGCCCAGCGTCACTGTTACACCCCCCTGCTGTACAAGATAAGATGACATGGTGAAATGTATCTTCTTCCGGCTGTCCTCTGACTGCTGGTTGATGACCTTTGACCCCTTCACAATCGATGCTGCGAGCGGTTTCGGTCTGGTGCTCACAGACCGACCCTGTCCTCTAGAAAGTTCTACTAGATTGTTCTCCCAGCTATGTTGTGATGGAAAACCTAACCGCTGCACGGATCATGTTCACTGACGGCCACGGGTTTTCAAGGGCGGACTCACTCATAACTGCGTAGCATACTCGAAACCCAAGTTGTAGAGCCGTATGTGGAAAAAAGGAAACAAGTCGGAGGAGTGAGACTGTAAATGTTTCCAAGCGTAATGTTATTTTACTGGGATAGAGACGGTGCATGCATGTTATGGTGGCTGGGCTTATTTTTAGCGTGAAAATGAACATTGAGGGTGGCAGACGTTGCACTGCAGCTGGTTTGCTGCACTCAGACATCCAAAGACGTCACAGACTGACTTATAACCGCATACCACAGAGCTGGGGTGGAACTACGGCTTACTTGGCAAAAATGCAACAAAAAAAAAAGAAATGCATGGATAGTGTGTGTATTTGTGAGTGTGCTCTCTAAAAAAACGTCCCTTCAACCAGCTCTTTGAGCTGTGACGTCGTGCTCAAAACCAGAACCAGCTGGCCGCCAGGAAATGCGTTTGATGTCACACAACAAGCTGAGCAAAGGCAGTTATCCATCAGAGAGAGATTTTGGGTGAAGTGTTCCTTCAAAGGAAAAAAAAAAAGTAGTCAATATGTAGTTTTAAGAAGAACCGACCTCACTGCTTCACTATAACAGAAGCAAGTATCGGGGTCAAGTGCAGAACAGGAGTGTTGCCTCAGCGGGTCAAACGCAGTGTACTCCTGCGTCGAGCATTGGGCCTGTGTTTGAGTGTCGCGTCGGACTCTTTCTTATATATACGAGCGTGCATCAACTGTCCCTCGTGGCTGGTAGAGTGAATGGTGGGCTGTTTACCCGTCTGTCAGTCTTAGCCCTTTATCACATCCACCAACAGAAAGGTTGCATTTCTGCATGTCTGACAAACACACGACCACAATGGTCACTGCATGAACCATTTTAATACACAGTAAGCATACAATGAAAGAGCACATCAAAAAGTGCACTAACGTTACATTTTTTTTTTTGCAATTGCCAAAACTGATAATTATTGAAAGCACTAGCTTATTCTTATATATTGACCAGGTATGCTAAACCATAACTTATTGTCTGCTTTACACTTTTTTAAAATTCTAGAACATACTTCTTTGGAAATAACTACACACGTTTATTTTTCTACATCAGACACATCATTCAAAGCCACCATTGAAACACCATGCTCTATTATCGATCACCTGCACCCAGAATGCACATGTGAAAACACTTCCAACCAATTAGATCGCTTAGAAATTAAAGCTTGACCACTATTAATAGGACTCAGATTTGTGTTTTGGTATGCACAACAATGGAGGCATTATGCTACAAAACAAAATGCCAAAGACTCGAGATAGTTTTTGGCCAAAAACCAATATGACAACGACCAATTTTCAGAAGAGTTTATAAAGTTTTGCACAGGATTTAGTAATAATTGCATGTTCCTCCTAAGCTCCGGGAGCAGTCCAAGAGTCCAGTCCAGTCTTTTTTTAAATAATGTTTTTACATTATGTTTTTACTGTCCTAAATAATGTTTTTACATTATTTAGGACAGTCAACATATTTGTTGGGGCTTAATGGCACAAATGATACATTTAGGTGAGAACTGCGGTTGTTACAAGAAAACTTAACAGAGTGCCTTTAATTAAGTGTCAAATCACACAGAGCTCTCATTGTATTGTATTTTATCTAAAAGCAGCTGTCTCACTAAACTGGGATGACTTGCAGGCTTCCAATCTCTAAGATAACATGCTGCACATGTGGCCTTGGACGCATAGCAGGTGTGTCTTTTTTACAGTGCTTTTGTTTCAGAACGTACTTGAACGTCCCTCTAAAACAGTGTAACCATTAGCAGTTTGATCACCGAGGACTTCTATCCATTGTCACAACTTGCTGGGACTGTATGGTTTAATACTGGTATGTGCGTTAAAGCAAACCAGCATTATGACAGTTATCTTGCTGATAAATGAAGCATCATTGGCCTCAGTTTCTAAAAGAACCACAGAGTAGATCAGCAGGTCTGCCATCATTACATTCTTGAGAGTATAAAACAGAGCAAAGTGGAATTTCTCCACTTGGCGAAGTCGTTTCCTGGTAACGGGGAGGACAAAACGAAAAAAACGAGAACCTTCTTCGTCCTCTCGTGTTGGACATGAGGATAGACTGAACGCTACAGTGACTCACTGTCGCCTGTTGCTGACCTTCTGACTGTTGCTGTAAAACATGTCCACTGTGAAGTCTTGAAATACAAGAATCCTTTCTCAGTTTAGAGAGAAAGAGAGAAAAAAGTGCATTTTCACAGGGCCAGACCTTTAATGCTACTCTGCAGATTTGAATGCTGGCCTGTAAATATGGTAGGAAAAAAGGAATAAATGGGATTACTCATTACTCATAAGGTGACTAAGGCAACACGTGTTAACATGTTGTCTCACTTCTTGTGTTAATTATTTCATGTTGCTAGAGGCTGCTTGTGAAAGTATTACAACAAAGTGACTCAGCACTCGTTGTGTGGTTAGCAGCCTCAAAGAACACACACAGAATGCATAATTCATGGGTCACAGCCAGAGAGCAGAAACAGTAAAAAACAACTAAAAGGAGCATAAACCTGAGCATCTGAGTAATACCTTGAAATTAGAACTTCAATTTGGAATGACCCACCAACAAGTGTGTGGGTGGAAAGTGTGACTCATGATCAATAAACTCATGTAGCAAACAAGTGTGTGTTTGAAAGTTAATGCTTCTGAAGCTTTTCATTTACAGGCAAAGCATACGTCGTATGTTTTCTTTCTCTTTCCTCTTGTTCTCTCCTACAGTTACCTTACAGCCTCCAGTTTCTCCCGCAAACCACAACCTCGCCATCTCTCTGTATTCATCTGTCCCTGCTTCCAGCGTGCCTCTCTCCACGCAGCCCCGATAAGCCGGCCTCAGACAAATGCCATTAACAAGCCTCTGTGCAACCACACCATAAATGTAAACCCCATCTAATAGACCGTTTAAAGGACATGTGAGATTAGTTTTGTGTTCTTTTGAACATGAATTCCGAACTGTCAGGGCCAAAATTACTAAGAGAGTTACGTTGCACTAATGTATGCTGCGGTTTACTTTGAGTTTGCGTTCGCAATCTGTGTGCATTTAACACCTGATTTACCTAAGACAGCAGCTCATTACGCTGTCAGCTCCTGGACTGATCCTGGCACTGCCCTCCAGGATGCACGCTGCGAGTGAGAGAGCGCTTAGTGCGCTCAGTGCAGCGGTGGGCTTCCTATGAGATCACCAAGCTCATGAGCAAATAGTGATCTTGATCCCAAAATAGAGAGCGAGTCTACGGGTCCAGCAGGAGTGCATGTGGTAAATGCGGCCAAATGCACACTGTAAATGTCTTAACCCGAGAAAGAGAGACATAAAACAAGCAGTGGAGTAGTGTCGTCACGAAGCGTGGCGAGCCAGAGTAAATTTGCCAAATTTAACAACTTAATGCTTCATCCACACACTCTTGTCACAGCGTAGTGGCAACTTTGTTTGGATTGTTTCCTTAACCAATGTAGCATTAAAGCATGGTGGAATTATGAAGCTAGATAGATGGGTAGCTAATTCCGCCTTGATTTAATGCTACACTGGTTACAGAAAATAAGCCGAGCAGCAGGCTGGTGGCCAGCGCTGGGTCCAGCGGTCCCTCACCCCACACCGATCCAGAGAAGGAGAAGCTACCTTGCAAACTAACCAGCCATCCCTCTCTGGAGCTGTGTCCTCTCTCTTTACAACCCTGCTGACTAACAACAACCGCCATTTTCTTTTGTACTAGTCAAATAACCACAGAAAACTGGTCCATGTCCATTCTACTCCAATTCTATTTCTATGGTGTTACCAAAAGAAAATAAAGCTTCAACTATTTCTTTGCATGACAGTAATCAGATGTTGTGATCATTCATAAAATCCTAGTTGCTTATTTTTTGTTTCTAATCCACTTTTGGTCATATACAAGTCTTTATTCAGTTCCCCTTTCTTTCCCCCACAACAAAGGTCCCTGTGGCTCTTCATATCCTGGCAAAACTGAAATAATGTGTGACCTCAGTAAATGCAGTGGAATACACAATTAACTTCCATCCTATTATTTGTGTGATCCTCCCGTAAATGCACAGGCAAATGTTGCCCTCATTTGCATAAAGTAAACATTTTGAAAGTCACACTTTTTAATTTGGAATACTAAAAACATCTTTCAAATGCTGTAAATACTTTCCTGGTCGTCAGTGGTTTTCATTCTGAGTTCATTCGGGTTCTTTCCATTCCCTGTTTTTTTCCTCGGCTGAGTTTCCATCTAGCCTTGACAAGTCGAATCAGGAGTTCAGTCTGTCCACATCGCTCGCACCTTGAGGCAGTCCAACGGACAGTCACTGGTCATACGGCCTTAATGAAACACAAGCTGTTTGTTAGTACACAGCTTGTGTATGTATGTGTGTGTGTGTATATGTCAATGCACTATGTCGGAAAATGGCTTAAAGTGCATTAAGAGGCTAAACCAAACGATTATGACATTTAAGTCCAAACACAAGACCGTTTGTATAGGACGAGAAAATAGAAACAGGCGAATGGAAATGGGCACGAGTTTGGTTAGATGGGGTTCAGTCCAAGATTTCAGGGTCACCAAACCGGCTCATACACAAACAAAACAACTGTCTCCCAGTGAGTCTGTTCTTTTACAGTTTATTGAAAGCAAAATAACTTGACCCTCACCTATCATCAGCACACTGCGGACTAGTGCTTGTGAGATTCACTATTAGTTTCTAGTCACCCCTTTGGCTCAGTAATGACTGCTGATAATCCAAGCTTTCAAAACAGGCTGAGCCAGTGATGTTTTTGTGTTGAATGTTTTAATCTCCCAGGCCCCCTGAACTAATAACATTGCCAAATGCAATGTAATTTGTAGATATTACACAAAAGCAAGTTGTATGTAATCCATATAATCCCTAACCAGGAAGTATAAAGACCGCAAAAAGTTACACAGGGCAGTCGGGAGGGAAAGGTGGATGGGCCAAACAAAAATCGGCCTTTCACCAGGGAGACCACTGCTAGTGCTCCTTGTGGAACCAGAAGTCAACGTTGATTTATTTGTCAAGTCACTTCGATACTTAAGTAACGCCACTTATGTAGCCCTAACCACGATCTTTTCCTAAATCTGGGTATTTTTGTTGCCTAAAACTAAATCTGTAGTTTTCTGTGAAGACAGAAGCCAAAGACAAAACCGTTGATACGTTGCATTCATTGTGCCTTTTCTATTCTTTTACTTTACTCTTTCTTTTAGCCACGCCAGACAATGTTGGTTGGTCAGTCCATCACTTTGGTCTAAACTGAATTATATGTTGAATGGATTGGCTCATCTACAAGGTGTGGAAAAAGGGGATTTCTCATTTTCAAGTAAGGCTTCTCCTACATATCAAGGTCTAAGATATATTACCACCTCTCTTCTCCTTACATCTCCTGTCTTCCTCCTGGTCCTCCACCCTCCTCTTGGCCTGCTGGCCTCTGTGTTTGAAGCAACAAAGACTTTGACACATACTTCATTAAACTGCACGCCAAACGCTGGATGCTTTTATGGAGGTTCTAAAACAAACACCCTCCTAGCCCAGAAGTACGTATTCCATTTGCTTTGTTGTTTCCTAATAATGCAGCAATTACAGTTCATTATTAATGTCCCTCATTATGAAGCAGCCCGTTGGTTTGCACATGGTTCGCACACAAGAAGCCAATGAGCTCACACTTTTAAACAGGGTGATATAATTCATGAGCTCCTCGTGGCTCCATGGTTTTCCGCGTTTTCCAACTGTTTATGTGTTTGACTGTAGCCTTTCTTTTCCGCCGCGGCGGAAAAAGTATCGAGATCCTTTAAGATCCTTAAAGATTCTTTACACAGTGTATAAATACTCCTTTGCGGTATTAGCTACAAAAAATGCTAAAAAAATATATACATGCACATGCACCAGAACGCCCCCCTTTGAAGCAAACAAAACAATTGTATATTATTCTACTGTGTTATGGATATGTGCCTTTTCCAAGCACCGGGACTGATTTCCATCAGAGTACCAATACTGTTCTTAGTTTAGTATTTACAATGCCAAGTTGAGTTCACTATTTGAATAAAACAAATACCTTCACGAGATGAGCCTGTATTATGAGAAAATGTGTTTCTAAGTAATTGTTTGCATTAGGATTAAGAACTTCCAGTACAGGCATAGAGTTGTTTTTGTGTCGTGCTTGTTGGCTTTATTAACTATTAGAATTGTAATTTACTAATGCATGAAACAACAAACTCTTACCTTATATTTGACTTATGATACTTGTCTATCAGGACCAAAGTAGGATACAGTGTGATGTTGGTGTTAGCTTAGCACGACCTCATAGGAGGGGTATAGGTGGATTGACAGTTCAACAAAGTGCATGAGTTTGACATGAGAGAAATCGCTTTTTGTTTCCCCAAATTCGTTAAAACAGTAAACTTTGGTATCTTGCTAGATAGATGATAGCAGATGATGACTGCTAGACAGAGGTGGCAAATCAGAAAATGGCCATATAAATCATTTTTACATTTTTTTGAGCGAGACATGTCCCGCTACAAGAAGTCCATTTTGGCTCTTCATTTGTTTACAGCAGACAGGCCTGGCTTCAAACTCAGTTATGATTATGTTCAGCTCTGTGGCACTTTGTAAAGATTTCCCTCTTAGTGCAAAAACCCAGAGACATGACTACTTACCAGTGCTGATGGAGATAAAACGGCAGCCACAAAAGGCCCACTTAACGTCAAAGACAGAGACGCAGTTTAGAGAGACACTGTGTTCTTTTTAATCATTAACATATCTTTTCCCAAATAATGATGGAACCTGTTGGAATTGATTTGAGTTTTTCTCACACACCATTGATAGTTTATAGCTGTTCTAGGCTGTTCTAGGCTTTCTTTCTTTTTGATTGACATTAAATGATGGCATTTGTGTCGTCACATTCTTGTTTTATAGAACACAGCTATCCCTATTCTTAAGAAAACCTGATTGTAGCTCTTCTGGAACTTCAAGCAGCTGTGGGTGACGTAAAATACACTGGAAAACCTAAATCACTCTATGAGTGTAAAGAACAGAGAGAGAGCACGAGGGAGAGAGACATGTAAAAGTCTTAGAGACCTCCAACCTTTCACATGTTTTGAAGCTGAGCTTTATTAAGTCTCTGGTGAAATATTTATGTGGCTTTAAATCAGTGAGTGCTGCTGTTTCAATAAAGCTAACTTCCCCGCCCATCATGAAATACAGGGCTGCACTCAGCAAGAGGCTCAAACATCTATCAGAGACAGATCGGCTGGCAGCAGGAGGCCTGGTGGCTTCTGCATACTGCCTCCTCAGTTACCATTTCTAAACATTCAGTGGTATCATTAACGAAGCTATTCTGCCTTTCAGGCACTGATTGTGCTTTTTAGCACTAACCAGTTGCCAGAATTTTTTTTGTCATTGTACATTTCCGAAAACAACAGAATACATTGAATGTTCATGATCTGAACCAAAAACAATGTTTAATAAATACTTTTTGTATCAGCCTTGTATCACGCTTTGCGAAACGCACAATGACGCGGTTAACGTGAAATTACTGGTAAGGTTAAGGAAACAAAACTACTTGGTCAAGGGTAAAAAAAGATCAAGGTTTGTGTTGAATGCCAGTTGAATGCCACCCATAACTGCTTGTAGAATAAATAAAATCCGTCCTTTTCAGGTGATACATGCATGATGCATGCCTTGAGTCTCTAATATGATAAGGTGCATAATTTAACACACGGGTCACGCAACATTGGAACCCTCGAACAGAGCACCAGGATATAAGAAACTGGTTAGTTATTCTACACAGATTCTGGGTTAATACAATGAAATCATACTTCTTCAACATGCATCCAGAGCTCCATCAAAGACATGGAATGGAATTTGAAGCATAACTTACAAAACAATTTCTCCTTGATAATAACAATATTTTCTTTGGTGTCAGCAAGATGAGACCAGCTGATGTGCGTGACTTTAACTGAAGGCCATTCCAATATTGCCTGCTCCAACTATGTAATTTGTTCTACTCTGAGCCAGGATTGAACTTGCACTAGTTTAAGGTAATTAAAAACTTTGGTGCCACTAACCAACACTGATCACACAGGTAATAACACGTTGATATTCATTTTTATTCTATTCAGGGCAAGATAGACTAGTGTCTGCTCATGCAGCTTATGCAACCATGTTTGATCTAAATAAAATGAATCCATTTAACAGTTACCAGGCCATAGTGACATTCTGTCAGCACATAAATAGAACTGTAACGTTTCACTTTACACTGCATGCACTGTAACCGTGTAACATGGCCTGCCATGAGCAATTGTACCCCACACCTTGGGTTTGCTAAAACTTCCAAATCCCCAGAAAGAAACCCACAGAGAATGTGACCTCAGAGTTTTCAATGGAACCTACAGCGCTGGTAACAATTAATGCAGCAGCACTGGCAGAGGAAATAACATTGCATGTTTTCCTTTAACAGAGCCGTAAGTTTCTCATATCCAATGAATAATCCATGACCAGCAGAATGCTTATCAGAAAATAATGCCCAATTTTGAGGTCTATTTATATATCTTGGTTATTCAGAATTTGGCACAGTAAAATGTCCATGTCATAAAGATATGGAAATGTGGGACAAAACCGAAACACTGGGAGAAAACCCACTGCAGGCATGGGGAGAACATGTCAACTCTGGCTGGCAGGTTTGAATCCAGAGCCTTCTTGATGTGAGGTGACAGTGATAACCACTCATACAACGTGCCACCCCACAACAATTTGAAACAAATAAAATATAACGATGAAACAATTTACTACTGGCACAAACCGAAAGAACTACCGAAAGAACTACATGGTATTTTCACCCTTAAGGGTTAACAGGGTGAGGCATTAGGGTCAGATGCATAATCAGCTGGGTGGAAATTCGGGGCTTTGCTTTGACCCCTAGCATCACAAACCGGTTCTAGTGAGATACAACATCACCTCTCTGGAACCAGAGCTGTTCCTGAGATGGAATGATATCAACTACACTGAACAGCCAATTGGAGTATCCAGCCTTCTAAGAGTCTCTGCATGGGGTCCTGGAGAGGATATCGCTTAGGGACCCAATAGTTCGGTTGGTGGATTTTAACGGTCACCTGGGCAGCGATGGAGAAACCTGTAGGAGGGTGATTGGCAGGAATGGTCTGCCTGATCTCAATCGGTGTGGTGCTTTGTTATTGGACTACTGCGACACCATATCCGAGAATAGGATTTTTCAGTGTATATGGTACCAGAATAGTTTATGTCAAAGAAAATGGATGATCAACTTTGTTGTCCTATAATAAGATCTGTAGCCGTATGTCCAGTGAAGAGACTGATCTGAGAGACTGAGCTGTCAACTGATCACCAGAGATGGTTAGTAGAAAAGTGTAGTGAAGGTGAATTGGGAGGGTCTGGCTAAGGCCCTTGTCCACGAGGTCTTTGACGCACACCTCTGGAAGAATTTCTGGTACATCTCAGGGGAAATTAAGGACATGTAATACGAGAGGGCCATGTTCATAGCCTCCATTGTGGAGCCTGCTGTTTGTAATTGTGGTCAGAATGTCATTGGTGTTTGTCTTAGAACCTGAGGGCTCGGTTGGCCCACAAGCTCTCTGAAGCAGCAGACCAGGCCAGAAGGGCTGCGGCTTTGGTGGTCGCCAAGGCAAAAACCCAGGAGTGGGAGAAGTTCAGAGAAGAACTTTCAGTTGGCCTTGATGAATTTCTGGCAAAAAGGGGAACACTGGGCTCAGTCCAGGCTGTGGGCAGGGGAGGAGAACTGCTGACACTGACTGCTGACACTGACTGGAGATATGGTCCAGCTTTGGAAAAATGACTTTGAGAAACTCTCGAACCCAACGTCTGTGGAGTAGGCAGAGTTTGAAGCCTTACCCATAGCCCTGGGAGAGGAGTCTGAGGTAGTTAAAAAGCTTCTCGGCAGCAAGGCACCAGGTGTGGATGACATTTACCCTGAGATGCTGAATGCTCAGGAACTTGTTGGGCTTTCTTGGCCAGCCAATTATTGGAATATCACACTGCTCAGCACCCCCAGGAAGGCTTATGCCAGTGTTCTGGAATAGAGGCTACAATCGATTGTCAAACCTCAAATCCAGAAGAAGCAATGTGTCCTTCAATTTGATCCCAGCTCTTTATCCTTGCAGGTTTACTAGAGAGGCCATGGGAGTTTGCTCATCCAGTCATACATGTGTTTTGTGGACTTGTGAAATGCTCACAACCGTTTCCCCTGGGGAGTCCTGTGGGATTATGGGGTAACCAGGCCATTGCTACGAGCCTTATATAACCGAGTGAAAGCCGTGTCCATATTTTCGGCAGGAAGTCAAACATGTTTTGTTGAAGTTGGCAGTAAAAAAGCATAACCAAGAGAAAAACAGAAACAATATGAAGCTAATATAAAGTCAGAGGTAACCTTATTCCACAGTTAGATCACACCTCCAAAAAACTGAACTCTAGGACAGCTTCAAGAGGAGCAAGAGAGATAGACAATGTTACCTCTAATACCAAATATCACAAGGACAAAATAAACAAAAAAACTCATGAGTGAAAAAACTGCTCATGAAAACAGCCCATGCTATAGTGTTGTGACCAATCATATTATGCACATTACTGACAAGATAAGATAAAGTCAGACTATGATAGAGTTGTGTGCACACATTTAAAATGACCAATGACATAAGATATAGATTTGATGTATACTTTATATCATTCATTGCAGCATTAGAAATGCACATTTCTTTTGTCGTAAGCCCCCCATTTCAACACTGGCTGTCACACCGTGAGTTGCAGCAATTGTAACCTGAGTTATGTCTGTGGAGGAAATGATCTCGAGAGGTTATCTGCCAGCTGAACACTTTTCGTGAGAGGGGGACAAAAGCACTTACTGAGGAACACTTTTCTATCCCTCCATAAGTGCAGTTATCCCTTCAGTAAATGAGAACATCTGTGTCCTGAAACACAAACTAAGAGACTGAATGTTGATGAAAACGTACCAAAGCTAATGTGTGTTTAATCTTTCTTAGAGATGTATTCCACTCACTTCAGCAACATCACTGAAGTAAGTCAAAAAAAGATCCCACCTCCCTGCTATTCTAGAAATCCCCATTATAAGACACCTTGTTGAGGCTTTTCCAGCAAAATGTAGTTTCATGTGCATCCCTAACTTAAAGTAACTTTCATTACCATAACCGTGGACGCCTGAAAGAAATCCTCCCACCTCCTCCCACTTCTATAAAGAAATCAGATCTCATCAGATGCAGTCTTCTGACTAGGGCTGTAACGTAAAGCTCTATCTGTTTATATCACAAAAAATATCTGTATCCCGATTCATATCGGCAATCGGTGGGGCTCACACCGGATGTTACAGTCAGGTACACAGGTAAGATGAAGGCAGGTAAACACAGGTCCAGGTAACATTCAAATAACAGACGCTCAAACACGAAAGCACAAAGCAAGAAACCAACAGTGCCACTAGGATGAACTAATAAGGGATGAATGAAAATGGGCTGGTTAAATACCTAGAGCACTGATGAGGAAATTTGGGACAGGTGAGCGGGGAATGTCAGGTGATGGGGAAAGGAGGGATAGGCAAAGGAGGGAAAGGCATCTGGTGGATGGACGGAAGCTGGCAATGGTTTGGTTTAGGGAATATGAAATGTGGCTGGATAGGAGGGACAGAAAGACAAGAGACTATTTTACGATTAATTAAGGACTATTTGAAAAACTGGGCTTATTTTATCAAAACACTACACACAGTTCACACAACACACGTAACAGAACTCAGATTTTGCCAAATGAAACCCTTCATTCAAAATTTGCTATACTCTAATCATTTATAAAAACTTAATTTTGTCACCGCATTTTTTTCCACATTATAAAATCAGTCAAGAGATCCATACAATTCAAAAGGCTGGATTGCATACAGGAAGTCTGAACACAATAGAATTTAGTACATATACACAGCAAAGACATTTTGGTGCCATTTCATGATACTTAACCCTCATTAATACAATTGTAGTTGGGCCACATTGCACAATGTTTATTCAGATTTGTACGATTACAGAACGTTCTGTTTTTCGCACACTTCCTCACTGGGCACCGGTCTTTCATAGAGGCCATCAGGGAATGAGATTAAGTGTTGCGCTCAGCTGCATATGGGTAAAGAGAACTGTGAAAAATGTGTTACCGATCTGTTACAGTTTGTACAAACAAAATGGAGTGTAAACACACAGAGGTCTGGTGTTGGTTGACTTTTGAGTGAGAGAACAGTTGAATTTTGATGTGGTCACTGAAAGCATTTTGTGTCAAAGCAATGAAAAGCGATCTGCATTGATTTCTGTCTTGCTGACTGTGTAAAAGTGAACTAAGTACTGAGAAATTCCATATTGCATAATTGCTATTAAAAAGGGTGGTTGCAGTGGGAGGTAAAACAAGTTCGAAGTGAAAAACAACAATGTAAAAGTTATTGACAAAAACCTGACAGGCTCCCTTAGCTCATTTGCATGCACTTTTAAGACCGTCCCTTACTTCAGCTCATCAGTTGCAAGGTGCCAAGTTATCCTGCACTGTACAACAAATGGTGAAAACTGGTGAAAAGTTACTTCGGATGACTTTTGCTTAATGTCTTAATATTAAATATCAAATGTATGTCGTCAGATCTGAAGACATGAGCTTCTGTTGTTTATTTGGATTCATAGAGATCCTGATGCGCATTATGATGAATTTGTAATGAAATTGATAGACAGATGGATAGAACACGGTCCCTTACTTCAGCTTCTTAGCCTGCTTGCTTTTCGTTTCTAGGCGCCTCCCTCTGCTAAATTTGACAGAGAATTGTTGATAAATTTAAGACATAAGCACACTGCTAGAGCTGCATTCTTATGTGAGTGCTCTGGTTAATAAATGTGTGCTTTGATTTTGGAACAGTAGCCTTATGTTGTTGTTGTTTAGCCCTTCTAAGGCTATTGCATGGTTAAATCAATGGATTTCATCATAAATCATTAATATAGGCCCATGTCTGTTCCAATGCATATCCCTTCCCTCGTTCAGTTGCGTTCCGTAGTCCATGCTTTTAAGTGAACATGCTTAAACAGCTCCATCCCTGATTTAATGATGTAGTAATCCTTTTGAATTGAGGATATATAAATCCAAAGCTCCCTCCACACCAGCAACGGCTAGAAACAGCAGCAGCCGTGTCAGTTGTGGTAGCAAGAGGCCAAAAAAATGCCACGCAGGATAATAATAAAGATGAAATTCACAGAAGTAAATGTCTGCTCTAGGAAAAGGTTGAGAGGTGAAGTCATTAGAGAGAGTCTGGAGGTTTTGAGAAGCGATTGTTTGGAGCTGAGGCAATTTATTTGGTTTTGTAGTTATCATGTTCCTGGGTCTTAAATACCTTGTGAAATGATTTGGGGTTTCCAGGCAGTGCAGTCAGCATGAAGCAGAAACAGAGAAATTATCCCTTTTATAGCTAAGTGTTTTTGGCTGTTGACTGTGTACCTCCCCCGAAAACACCCCCACTGGTTTTCCCCCTTCTTCTCTCTTTCTCTCTCTTTTTCAAAGGACTATCCCCCACTGCACTAAATATCCAGTCTCAGCGCTTTAAGCATCTCATCTAAACCACTGATTATGAGGCCAAAACTGAGTCGGGCATTAAAACGATCACCCTAAATGTTTGTTCTAATCGAATCCAAATTTCAAGCAGTAATCTTAATTCTTGCGCGGAGTTTGCAGTATAACTGCAAAGGCTGAATAACGCTCCAAAGTTAAGGCCCCCCCCCCGTTTCTGCTGAGAGGCTGACAGAGGAGAGGAGATACCTCGCTCCAAGCCTCGGCCTGTGATTACAGTTTTTGATGATTATAGTTTTCAATAGAGTCATTGCAGGGCTTCATCTCTTGACTGCAGGGGCATTGTCCAAAGAACTGTCACGATCCGTCCTGCATTGGAGTCCGGCGAGGACAGACTATCTTTCGTCACCTTTGTTCTGGAGAGCAGGAGCAAGTGGTGCAAAACTCAAATGACCTTCTGTTTAGACTTCATTCGCTCAAACCGACAGACTCGTGAACACTGAAAGAAGATCTCTTTCTGGTATTAGTCAGTCAACCTTTGCATCTTAAAACTAAAATTGAATTTGTGTTAACGTTTCCTGGCCTACAATACTTTAATAAAAGGGCAGTTTTGAAACAAATTAAGAAAAAAAGAAACTATTCATGCTTGTTTAGCCTTTTTATACCAGAGGGGAAAAAAAGACATGGGACCACATCAGACAAGAAAACAATGCCCACAGCTTGTAATTATGTTTGAAATGTGGTAACTACAATATCGAGATTTCCAATTATTTTCAAAGAAGACGAGAAAGAAAACAGCCTTGAGGAGATATAAGTCTTTTCTTCACATGGTTCCACTTTACAGGCTTGAAGAGAAACAAACAAATTGCACCTCATTTGGTCGGGCTGGGTATTTTTAACGGCTTTTGGCTGGCAAAGCCACAGCACAATCAATTGCATGCTCGAGAACAGAACTGACTCGGCAGAAAAAGCTATGCCATGTGTACAACCTCTTTTACACACACACACACACACACACACACACACACACACACACACACACA
>NW_022280191.1:168802-179183 GCF_004355925.1 Anarrhichthys ocellatus
ACACACACACACACACACACACACACACACACACACACACACACACACATACAGTATCCAGTGGTTTTACATGAGAAAGTTGCAGCTCTTTCTGTTTGTGGCCTGGCTTGACTCTCCCTAACAAGACTGAGTCAGCAGGTCGTAGGGCAGTAAACTGAGTGGCTGGACTGGATGGATGCTGTGCCTGGGAATGATACTGACCACTTTGACTCTTAACTCAAGCTGGTTCAACTCGCGTGTCAAACTAATGCACAGATGATAAGCCGCTCTGCATAAAAAACGTAGAGTGAAGCCCACAATCCTAAGAATTGTCTTCCTGTTGGTGCAAAAGGCAGCCGGGACATCCAGCCCGTGCTGTGAAACATCTGAAGTCTTCCCCCTTTTGATTCCTCTTCTGAGAGTGTGTGGGCATTCAGGGAGGTGCCATTTGCCCTGGGTGTGTTTTAAAGTTAGGTGTCTTTGAAAGTGCAGAACAGACTGGCGTTTGTTCTTGATGGTCCTCACGAGGCCAGTCAAAATGCTTTGTCTGATCTCTGTGTGCATCTCTGATAAAACCTCAAAGCATCAAAGACCAGAAAGCTCCTAAACACTGGATCCTATATTTCCCAAAGTGCGTCACTAACCATGATGAGAAAGAAAATAGATCTCAACATGTCATATTGTGGAATTCCTCCACAACAAAAAAGGTCCTAAAAAAAGTTGACATTGTATGTTTCTGCAAACCACAGATACGTTGAATGTCGACGTTTCTAAACCCAAATATGTTTGATAAATAAGTTTCATATAAGACTTGTTAACGTTGTCAAACCATTGGTTAGATTTAGGCAACGAGACTGCTTGATGAAGGTTAGAAAAAACATCTTGGTTTGTGTTAAACTGAACAAGGAACGGAACAAGGTAACGGAACAAGTTAACGGAAAACGTTAACGGAACAAGTTAACGGAACAGCATAACGGAATTTCTTTCTTTTTTCTTTTGTCTTGCATAAGTTCCCCACCTTTATGGAAATGCTATACTAAAGAACTGTAGTACCCTTTTAAATCAGCCCTGTACTGTTGACATTTAATGAAAAGTGTACATCCAAAAACAAATACTTTTTACATTTAATAATGTCATCCTTGTACTTGTTTCAGGCTCCCTCTCATATATCTGTGTGTGGCTCATTCATGCTTCAGTCTGGCTTTGGTGTCAGGAGGTTTTCAGAAGCCAGCCAGAATCTGTCCCGGGGCTGACTCAAGTTAATCCTGTATTATTCTATGAGAAGGTTTTGAAGGTTGCCATTCCAGAGGTGCAGTTTTTGTAGTAGATTTTACATCTTGTGGTTCTTGTGCAACAAATGGCTCAGTCATGCATACAGCCTTCTCTGTTGCTTTCCTCTCTACACAGTCACACATTCCCTCTCACTCTTGAAATACATTTTAGCTGAACACTAAGCTCTGCAGGAGGCCTGTCAGAGATGGGGGAGGGCGTAGACACACATTTGTCCTGCTGAAAATGCGTACTGGCAGTAACTTTTAATCAGTGATGTATTTTCTGCTTCATCAAAAGACTTACTTGTAAATAATTCAATCTTTTAGATCCTTTTGACAAAAGCCACTGATCTATTTTGAAAGAACAAAAAGAGCTGTGACAGTAAAAGTCACTTTACAAGTGATATTTTCGTCCACATTAAGAGTTTATTCCACTAACAACAACAAAACGCCTGTGGGATGAGATAATCATACTTACAAGATCTTCTGGAAATTGAAGTATCCTGAAAGAAGACACAGTGAGGCAGATAGTATCAGTCTGCATTTACACTTCCTGAATCTGTTATCAACGGCATCCACAAATCCCCAAAGCTCTTCTTCCTTTGGAAAAACAACAGAGGTCCATTGACAGGAAATGATAAGCTTAGGCTTTAGAATTTGTTTCAGTTCAATTCAATTTATTTAGTTTAGCCCACAATCACAAATCACAAATTTGCCTCAGAGGGCTTTACAATCTGTTCAATCTGTCTGTGGGAGCTGCTTGTGGTGGTGACTTTAGAGAGTATCATCACCCTGTTATAAATCCATGGGCTCTAACTGCACGTCCTCCTGTACTTTTAACAGAAGAAATCATGACAGAGAAATCTCAAAACTGCTGGTTAATTAAATTCTGTAATCATTGAAGTGAGAACAGTCACATGTCTCCCCATGAAACGTTGCAGTTTGGGAGTCTGGAGATATTTTGTGTGATTCGCCACAAGTGATTTCATGTGCTCACGCATGCTCGTGCATCGGACGGCCCAGTGAGATCAGCTAAGAGAGTGAGGTCTGCCGACCGCTCACTGGCTGCTCGGGTCAACAAGGCTGCGGCCTTTTCCTCTCAGATCTCAGAGAATAGAGCCTCTCCAGAACTGTCCCACGATAAGACCAACGCACACATCTGAGATGACAGTGCCCTTGATCAGATGAGATGAAGCGTTTTCACCACGGCACTCATCATCCCCAGGGATGGAAAGAGTACTAGAATGTTTTACTCATGAAAAAGTACAGTGACTGCACTAAGGTAAAAGTAAAAAGTAGGTCAGTCAACCTATTTGTACTTTAAGTAAACATTCCTGCCTTTTTAAAAAGGGAAAGGGGGGTGATATGATGATGATATCATATAATATATATATATATTATATGATATGTGTGTGTGTATAAATAAATGTATATATGGGCGATATCTCTAAAAACAGGCAACTCACACCAAAACAACCTAGATTGATAAATGGCACTACAGTGAAGAGGAAACATGCATTTTTAATTCCGGGGTGAACTGTCTCTTTAATTTAAATGAAGGCGCCACCTACTGATCAGGAATGATAAACATTCACACACAAACACCAAAGCTCATAAGAATATCATTCATCTTTCTTTGTCAAATCTTAATTTACGAAGAAAACTAATAACTATAGCTGTTGAATAAGTAGTGAGTGAGTAGTAGCATAAAAACTACTATATTTCACTCTGAAAAGTTAGATGTAGCATAAAAAGCACAAGATAGAAATAGTTAAGTAGAATACAAGTAAGCTTAACATTTGTAAAGTAATAGAGTAAATGTACTGAGTTACTTTCCTCCTCTGCAGATAGTGTTGTTGTTATATTTCCTCCCTGTGATTAGAAGCTGCAGATTTAACATCTGATACTTCCAGCTGGCTGTGACCAGACGTGGAGACAAACTGGAGCCACGAATGTTTTGTGATGAAAATTTTGTAAAAGATTTTAATTTGATTTGACTCATAACTTTGACTTCCCCAACACACACTTTGAATATTGAATATTGAGCCATCCAGGATGTTTTCACACTTTTTGTCACTACATCATACATCCATAATTCAACTTGATGTATGCGTTATTGTTCCAACATAACAGCTAGAATGCTTTGAAAAAGATAAGTATAACTGTGAATTTTTCCATGAAACCCTAAATTCGCCTTTTACATAGAAAGATTGGCACCAAAATCAGTGAAACTAGCAGGAATATAATACTTTGTGTTTATACCAGAACATGTTTATATGCTTTAATGTAAAACACATAATGCTTCTCATCGTCTCTTTGAATGTACTTGTATTCACCTTCGGTCTGAAACGCTCAGCTTTAGCGCCTGTCTCTTTAAGCCGGTTGCAGCATTAGAATATACTAGCAGGGGCTGGAAAAGGCTGATCTGAAGGATAAATCAGAAAAGCTCAAGAGCAGAAAATGGAACACTAGATCAAGTGCAGCAGAGGCCTACTGAGCAGTCCCTCAGCAGGGAAAAGCTGTGAGGAATGTGCACTGTGGTGAGTTTGGTCAGGATTCTCCCAAATCCAGCGAGTGACAGTTCCCGTGAGACTTCCAGATCAGGACAGATACACAGGCCACCGAAAGAGGTCCAGAGTCTCAGCTGAGCAAAATCCTGAAGAAGAGATGCTGTGGAAATACAGTAAAGAACAGCTGATAAGTAGAACTTTTTAACCCAATTTGATCCCAAGAGCATAAAAATACAGCTCTCACATGACCCTCAGACTATGGTATGAAATACATACAACAGAGTGCTGCAGGAAAGAGTCCAAAAACCAGGAAATGAGTCAGCACTTCATATACCCTCTTATAGAAGTGAATGGGTTTTTTGAATGGGCATTGTTCTACGATGTAAAATACGTCAATTCATTTGTGAGTTTTTAAGCTTTTACGTGTCTTAAAAAAAGCTAAAAGGTTGCTAACAAGTGGCTATCACTAGAACACTAGTCAGCCTTTAGCTCAATGCTTAACTTGGTCTATTATAGCCTAACATTACCTTTTTAACTTCTGGTGATTGTATTGACACTTTAAAAATCGTAACAGTGGTGTCCATATGTGAAGATTATCTAGCTGAACAAAACTTATAAGTATCATAACATTTGTTTCCCAGAGAGATCATTTTCTGCAATAATCCAAAGGAAAAATCCAATTGGCTTTTTTCATGAGGGAGCCAGTGCGATGCTGACTTCCTGGTTGGCCCTTAAAAATACGTCACCCATGGACACCTCTATGTGCAAACACCTGCCGTATTGGAGCTCTGACCTCCGCTCACCTCTGGAATGTTCGCAACAGAGAGAGAGGGCAAAGTGGAGAGCCGATGGAATTCCTTATTTCAGCAACGCTCAGCTGAGTACACAACTGGAGCAGAGAGCGCAGTGATATATGTTTACATAGCAAATAAACTCTTCATCGCGTGTCAGTCATATTGATCTTTGCCATTGTTTCGACATTCCAGAAAACATATCATAATCGAGGTTTAATAAGCAGCGCCGAGTGGAGAAACGCCATCTTAAAGTGACAGCACATTCTACAAAAGCACTTGGCGAGATCGAAACAAAAAGACAATCTCAACCAACGTTTTACCCGAAAAATAACCAATGCTTTTTTAAAGATGGCAGTGGATTCTGCTGAGCTAATAGTCTGCGTATGAACGGTGCCATACACTTTAATTATACAGTATCACACACCGTCTAATGAGAGGAGGGCATATGTAGACAGGCACAGTAAATAGTGCTTACTTTGTTGTGCTGGGTGTTAATTGCTGGGAGGACGGTGATGTGTGCTCAGGCTGCAGGACATTTGGAACAAACATAGCAGTCCTTTCTAATCCCATCAGTGCTCTGGCCGCATTAACATGGCTTATGTAATGATACTGTAAGGTGCTGACCGTGGGACTAAGGCCTTATTCTCCCAGAACTAATATCACATTTAGACCTCCTGCCCTCAGAATATACATCTGCATAGCAGATGTATAAGTCACAGAAACGGTTATGTAGCGTCTCGTTAAGTGCATAGGGACTTTTCAAAATAAACTCCTGTGTTCTCAGGAAATGAACTGTTCCCGCTCGTTAAAAGCATGCAGTCTCTTTTCAAAATAAACTTCCAACGTAGCTTTGCTTAGTTTTGGGGTTTACTTATGCAACAAAAGTACTTGTTTAAGTTTAGGAAAAGATCGTGGTTTGGATAACAATAAGTACGTTCGTTACGTAGCCAGCTTTATCTAGGCTCAATGTTACGTAAAAAAAGCAAGGTAATAAGTAAGTCAATGTTGACCTGTTCTCATACGGGATATGACAAGTGGCCTGGTTTGTTTGACCCATACGACCTCCCTTCCCACCCACACGATGCAGAGTTTCTTGCTTTTTAAACAATGTCAGTTGCACTCACCGTCTGATAATGACACAGATGGGCTTTCAGTAGCGTTAGTTGAAAGTCTGATGAGTCTCATAAAGACACTAAACGGTGTCTCTGTATCAGACACCATTGGGGCGCTGACCAAGCAGTGGTATTTGACGGGTTGGGAGTGAGAACGGGCTGATCAAATCAGTTGGATACCACATCAAACATGCTGTCTATATCTGAAGTCCTTTTTCAGTACCTTCCATAACAAACCATATATTTTGATCTACCAACTATTGTGATGTTTTGGTACACTTTACAAAATGTTTTTACACCGGACTATTACATGGGGATTTTGTCCTCTTTCTTTGGAATCCCATTAGAAAGGGATCTCTTCATGGCTGCAGGAGGAATGTTTACAGGAAGAAAATAACTTGACTATCGTTTTCAAGTAAACCTGAAAGTTTGTTCAACGTCCTTTAAGACTTTTGACTGTGTTCCTGGCTTCAACTGGTTATGTTACGAGCCAAGACGACATTGTGTCCCTCTATTTTTGACAGTAGACACTCACAGGGATCATTTCAACTGATCAAATACGCTCCTTCTGTATTCATCAAATGTGAAGGCTAATAAAACGTTGAACAAACTTATGGTCAGGATCTCTTCATCTAGTTTCCAAAACGAAGGAACCAGTTTAGTCGTAAACAGACCGAGCTCATGCTGGACTACCACAACACAGAGGGGGTCCTTCCTGTAGTTCACTGGACAGTCTCCAGCAGAGAGGGGCTGAGGTCTTTGAGTGCATCTGTACGTTTCCTCAGTTACGTGATTACATCCACATTCCCCACCCACATTCAAATAGCTCTTGGCCTTCACTGCTCAGACTTATTTCATCCCGCTGACTAAGTGAATAGAGAGGAGGTGAGGGGTGATGTCTGTGAACGCTTCTTCAAATTGTGAGTATAAATTATCAGGCCCCGTGAGAATAGAATGTTTTATGCCTAAGAAGATTTTCTTGCCTACCTGTTGTAGGTATTCCCAGAAAAAAAAGAGTGATTTGTCACACTTAGCAGGAGTAAGATTGCCATGGTAGTATACTGTAGTATTCATTGGGTCAGGACTTTGGTTTTCAGCAACAGAAATGACATTTCATTGATGAACAGAATGACAAAGTTCATGTGTTTTCTTTTTTTAGACTTCAATGATAAACTCCAATGTTTTTGTTCTTGCATCTAATAGCACTTCAAAGTACCCACATTTCTTCCCAGCTCACTGCTGATATCTCCAAACTCACGACTCGTGTTGTTATATAATATCATTAGTGAGCTGGACAATAGGCCTACAATGGAACAGGGGCCTCATTACAGAAACTTCCTAGGCCTGAAATCCTGTCTCATCTCAGTATAGGGTTGATATTTTGGTGTTACAGAAAGATGTTTTCTAACTGCATTTACGAAAAGAATTGTATCTTATCTAAAGATAGGAATCTAGCTTTAACAGAACATCCCTAGGGATTTCCCAAGTTAAGAATCCTAAATTAGAATGGCATAAAAAGACCATTCAAAATATCTGCCAAAAATGGCAGCAGCACTGTTGCTAAGCCTTTAACATTATGGAAATGACAATGAAGATGGGGAACAACATTAACACTTATATATAATGATTTGAAGGCTCCTCAAGCTGTATGAGAACGCTGTAAACTTTTCTGACCATTTATTAATGGCTCATTATATGACCCTCAGACAACAGCTCGTATGATAGCTTCCAAAAGGTTACCCCTCTTTTTTCGTGTGTTTTCCCACAAATGTCCAGCAGCACCTGTCATTTTCCGCTCGTTACATGCATATAGTATTTTCAAAATAAACTTCTGTCTTCACGGGAAAACGCCTTAGTTAGGTTCGGGCAACAAAACTACTTAGTTAGGTTTAGGAAAAGATCGTGGTTTGGGTTAAAATAACAAGTTGCATTATTTAAGTACGGAAGTCACATGACAAATAAATCAAAGTTGAAGTCTCGTTTCACATGCGGCACAAACAGTGGTCTCCTGGAGGAAAGACCTTCATATATACTATATACGTATATAGATATATAGATATACTGTATATATCTATATATATATATATATATATATATATATATATATATATATATATAAGACATAAGATAAGATAAGACAGAGCAACGCTTCTGTAGTAGGAAGTTGAAATGTAACGAGCAGTTAGAATATATTTTTCTGTATTAATGTTAAAAGATACTTAGAGATTCAGTCAATTGTCATGAGCCAGCATGAAGCTGAATGTTAAGTGACCTCTGGGCTAGAGGAGAGTCACTGGAATGACTTGGTAATCATTGCAGGCATTTAGTCATCAGAGTGTTAAACGATATCATAGCCATGTCACACTAACATGTAGACACGAGCCTTCCCTATTACAGGAATGAACAGGCCACACGGAGTCGATGGGTCATTGGGATGAACAGTCAACATCGGTCAAGTAGCAGGAGTGCCGGTTGTAGTAGCAGAAGCAAAAGGCGAGTCATAGTAAGAATAAATAAAACAGGTAGAAGGAATTCCAAAATGGGGAACTAGCAAGTCAACGGTTCTGTCTTATCAAAATATATGCTGTATTGAAGAAGACTTGAAACTAGAGATTGAGACCATAAACTCATGTTTACAATGTTTACTGAGGTAATAAATCAAGAGAGAAGTAGAGTCATTACAAAGAATGCAGGTTTAAGACACTTGTGCATTGGCCTCACTTTTTAGAGACTAAAACACAACACAAGCCGTTCTATCCAACACGTCTTCATCTCATTGTGGGTCCAGACTGAGGATATTAATATTATATTGTCAATATATTTTCACTTAATCTGCCATGGCAAAGGTTAGGATAGCCAACTAATCAATTCAACAATTAGAAGTACAATTGAAATAAAGATGAAAAAAGATAATTTTGAACAATTCTGGCTGTGGAAACAACCAGTAAAATCAGTTTGCTGCATACAGATACTGTGCGAATGAGAGGAGCTCATAAGAACAAAAACAGCATGTTTAGACTGTAGAAATCACACCCTCAACCGTCACACACTCACACACACAGTGGCTGGCACTCTACTTTTTTGTTCCCTGGAACACTAAACAAGCAATTAGTCGTGACTCGAAAACTTTATGATGAGAAAAAGCTATCGTTAAAAAAAACATTGGTCACTTTCATTTAACTCTGAGGCACCAAAACAAGCAGTTTACAAACACAAACACTTCCCCCGCTATTACAAAGCTTTATGCACACCACCCGGAATAACATCTGGTGGAGAAATGCTGAATTCTGGTAACGAATCCTTTATTGGTCTAAAAGAGGTAAAATTTAAGTAGGTTGAGTGTGAGACATACTGGCATATTTAAGAAAAAGAAAAAAACGTTTTTTATTTGCAGAATTTTGTTAAAACTGCTGAATTCCGTGACAGAATACCAAAGATATGACCTCATTGTCCCTAGTGGTAGCTGCGGCCCTGTGACTGAACAAGTTACAGCAAAAAAACAAGAACACGAATGCACAAACACAAGGTTGAGATGCAGTCTTGAGTCTTGCGGCTAGGGGGCGATGTAGGAAGAAACTTATTCTGCTCAGAATAGTTGACGAAGCTCTGGCTAAACAACAGCATCGTCGGCATATTTATGACTCTGCAACTGTCTGCAACTAAAAATGCTTGCATCGAATTTTACACTGCTCTAACTACAGGTGAAGAAGATGTCTGATTAGCTCTATGTCGCCCCCTTTGAGGGCTGAGGTGTGTTACCTCCAGCGGTGCGCTGGAGTGCAAGATGAGTTTGTACACTGGGGTCCGCTGAGCCAGGAGATGTCATTTGCCTTAACGTACCCGCTTGAACCATGTTTATGCCCTAATGACCTTACAAAAAATTATTCGTATTTTTCGTCCGAAATTGTCACATATTGCAAACTAAATACAAGATTAATCGTGTTAATCACATTCACTGACCGAATCTTCTATTCTGTCATTGAAGCTTTTGGGACAGGTTGGATTTTTTTTGTGGGATTTGACCACTCAACCGTAAATGCATTCATCATCATGATTAATATAATCTGATAATAAGATCACTTCACTCTCAGATCA
The DNA here is from genome assembly GCF_004355925.1 of Anarrhichthys ocellatus. NCBI lineage: Eukaryota > Metazoa > Chordata > Actinopteri > Perciformes > Anarhichadidae > Anarrhichthys > Anarrhichthys ocellatus. The sequence goes on from NW_022280191.1 coordinate 178,564, forward strand.
CTTGTTTCCCAGCACAAAGTGCTTTACGACAAACAAAGTAAAGAATACTGAGATGTGGGATTTAAAGATAGATTGTGTCAGGTGATTGAGGAAAACCTTGGAATCGGGGACGTTTCCAAAACAAATAAAGTATAAAAGATTAGACAGTAGTGATATTGCTCTAGGCAGCTAAACGATAGCTTCTCGCTAATGCCATTGATTAGCCTTGTTTGTTACGTAACTAATTCAGTTTTGTCTCGCATTGCGAGTTTTCACAACAAGTGGAATAATAAAACACATCAGACTCAGTGTGCAAGGTGTCTGTATAACAATGTTTTTCGGATGATGGATTTAAAAAACGTATACAAAAAAAAACAAGGACTTGTTGTGCAAAGGCCTAGGACTGAAACATGTTCTTCTCCAGGCTGCAGTGTGGACTTCTACAGTTTCTGCCACTTAAACAAGAATATGATACTAATTATATAAATTATTCTGGCAAAGATAGATGAAACAATAGTATAAGTAGTATAGAAAGAGTAGTGGAGATCGTCATGTGTGTGTTTTTAGTGCATACACTGGAGTGTATTTAGTTCTGTTTCTGCGGCCATTGCTCCTTGCTGTTCAGAGGCCTATACCCCCCC
>NW_022280191.1:179283-206990 GCF_004355925.1 Anarrhichthys ocellatus
CCCCCCCCCCCCCCCCCCACACACACACACACACACGATTCTGTGTGCATTGACTACTTTCCCCAGAAGACATACACAGGTCACCCGTGTCAGCTATCAGCCTCAAGCAGGGAGGCAGGAAGTGGACAAATGACATTTCCTTGTCTGCTTTGTGTTTACACTGATGTTACAGCTACGCCTACACACTGCCATTCTGTCCTGCAATACGCTTTCGTTAGAAAGTGGCTGAGATGTGACGTTTTCATACAATAAAGATGGTCCAACTGTGTAAAAAAAGGGCAGATCATGTTGAGCAGCCGCTTCAGTTGTGTGGCTGTGCCAGATTCTTCCATATATGGTGAATATTAACTTTTCTGAAGAAGCACAAAAATGGATTTCAAGGGCCCCACTTGACCACACTTGATTTATTGGTGATGTATTTAAGATAATAGTTATTTTAACATACCAATTTTCATGAAAAGTGAGCATTTGATTCTATTGTGCTGCCAAGACAAGAAGAAAAAGGATGCCAGAGATCTTATCACTGGACAAGCAGCTCTGTGTCAGGCAGATCGCACTGAGCATGCTCGCAGGGTAGGGCCGGCTCTGTGTTTACACAGCTTTGATAAGCTTGAGAAAAAAAGAAACAAAAACGTGTCGCCCACTGCATCAATGCGGCTCTTCTGTTGGCAGAAATTGTTGCAAAATCACGGCTCGCTTCATGTAAAATAAGTCTGTGACTGTGAGTACTTCAGTACGAGAATCACATGAAGCAGACAGAGCGAGCCCTTCAACTGCATACAGCAGTACCCTGTATTATTAGATTAAAGTAAACACTCTCATGTGCTAACAGCACTCAAAACCCTCCAGACGGATCAGTGTCTGCAGCCTTCCAGGGTGAAAAACCAGAGACTTGTTAACATTCTGCATTCATTTCTTAGCGCGTACGTACTTAACTCTAACCCTTACCTCCTGAACCTAAAAGTCACACGTTTGGCATTAGGTCTTGTTTTGTTCATCATTTAGTATTCGTGATAATTAGATTGTTCTCACCAAGTTAATATCTGAGATCTGGGAGCAACGGTGACATCACTGAAAAGAGGGTCAAGAAACACCAGCAGTCGGGACAAGCAGGTGGTTCGGCGACAAATCTCGGCCGAAGTTATTTTGAGGAGAAAACACAGGTGAAATCTTCGCTCAATGAACAACGATAATCAATAATAACAATAATATAATTACTTGATTTGGGGTGATGGTCGCATGGCCCCGACGTACTACTGTTAAAATGGTGGGTGACAGACAAGGGGAGGTATGAAAGGAAAAATGTAATTTAATCTGCTCAGTTTATATTACACTGTATGTTCAGTGAATTTATTTTTTGCACATTTCAAAGTTAAATGCATCAGTCTAGTGCACTTTGAGAGCAAAATTAAGCAGCTAGATCTATGACGAACTGTATGCTCAAGTTAACGATTAAATCACAAACACTATAGATGTGAATGGTGATGACACAGCGCAGAAGTCACACCCACAATACACGGTAAACACGATGGGGTCCGAGTTTCAAGACGATGAGGAACACTGTAGTAAAATATATTTTTTTCTCCAGCTGTAATAGTTAAATCTATTTTATAATATGTAATAGTTTATTGATGTTGTGTATTATTGTTCTCAAGTATGGTTTAATATGAGATTTTTTTGGCGATGGTTGTCTGGTGCCTCAGGGATGCAACCCTAGTGTTTCTGCTTTTGGTTGATATATTTGCTTCCTAAGAAGGGGATCAGCCCATTTAAACAGCTAATGTCAGCACATGACTGCTAATGAAAAACTTGTGCCACTTGGTCTCACTCCCAGGGCATCTTGATGCCGACCCACTAGGCACCCTTTAGTGTTTGTAACCTGGCTTTCAACTAACTCCAAATTAAAGCTATTCGCGTCAATATTTCACACTCAAATGGACGAATTATTAATCCTCTGAACCCCAAGTAGTTTTGGGCTATTTTCCCTCCTGCCCCATGTTTCTCTTTGTAGCCTTGATTTTCACTGCAATATTTAAGTCCTGCATCTCTATGGAAACAGCACAGTCATGGCTGGAAGTAGAGAAATATCTTTTGTGCAGTATAAAACAGTTCAATGCCATAAATCAACAACGGAATCTATATAAACAACTGGTTTCCAAGCTGCCACAAGTGTTAGCAATGTTGGAAAAAATATATTTTGAGCTATTCACATTTTTACAACCTCTACAGCCTCTCCTGTCCTCTCCTCACTGCGCTGTGCTCAGCAGCCAGCAGTTCAGTCGAAGTTTCACGGAATTTTTGTCACGTGACTGTTGGTCTCAGCCGCCACCAAAAATTTTTGTTGGGGGCGAAAGTTTTTTGATGTTGATGAAATATGACAATTTTAAGCTTAGTTTTGGTTGCATTTTCTGCCAGAAGCGTGCGTCACACATGATGTGTTCAAGGACCGTCGGAAAGATAATATCTGTGATTTAAGTTTATACAACTTTTGGCTGTGATGAACAGTGTAATTTTGCCAATTATTTAAAGAAAACATGCTTTTCCATCGAGGAGGCGTGTTTTGGAGTTCAGAGGGTTAAGAACAAGAAAGTCCCCGAAGGGAGCGAGGGCGGGGGACGGGACAAAGTACTTAGAATGAGTTTTACTGACAACGTTGTGTCATCTAACGCCACAGAGTCACATGGCGTTTTGGTCGTAGCTAACATTATGTTACAGCTGTACTTATTTTAAACCAACCCGCGATGACTTCTTTCTAACCCTGACTGAACAGTTTTGTTGCTCAAACCGAACCGCTTACAGTTTCACAGCGTTTTTCTTTTTTTTTCAACTTCAGACACAAAAAGCTTCCGTCCAAGAAACAGATTATGACAAGCGGGGATGAGCTCCCGTTGGCATGCGATACGGTTTGAAACTCTAGGGCAGGTGAGTGGGTGTCCACTGCGGTTTTCCAAGCTGAAGAATTAAACAGTTCATTTCGACAATAGACCCCCCCCCCCCCTTTGTTGATGTTACAACATTTTTCACTCAGTTATCAGAAACCACAATGTTGCCCAAAGCAAACATAACAGATGACAAAGTGTTTTCGTCATTTTTTAAGACAATATTTAATTATTGTCTGAACATCAGGTCACATCTCGGGCTGCCAAGAATGATTTTTATCGGACCTGACGTCATATGTTTGGTTCACAATTCTCTGCAAAGGCTAATTGGTTTTCTTCTGCTTGCTTGTTTAAAAATTACAAGTGTCAGCGAAGGCAGCTGAGTAAACAAATTAATCATTAGAATCAGAATTAGATTAGTGTTAGACCCTGGGTTTACCGTGCTCATTTTACTCTGCCTTGGTCAAGATGGAAATGGTTCAACAAGGTTCATTACTGAATATGTGCTCTAGTTGTGTTACTGCTCTCATTACCAGGGACTAAAATGTTGGAAAGCTTGACTTTATTTTAGCTTCCAGATCTACACAACCTCCAGAGACATGTTAGGTCTGCTATCTGAACCGTGGTTGCTTGCTCTTAAACCTCCTGAAACTCCTTAACGAGGTGTAACCAGGCGGAAACATCCGGTTCTGAAGAGTGAAACCAATGTGGAAGTGTCTTACAACTTGCATTCTCTCTACTGACCATCAGGGGGCGACTCCTCAGGTTGCAAAAAGAAGTCAGATTGTATGGAAGTCTATGAGAAAATGACTGTACTTCTCTCTTGATTTATTACCTCAGTAAACATTGTAAACATGAGTTTATGGTCTCAATCTCTAGTTTCAAGTGTTCTTCAATACAGCATGATGTTCATTTAGTAAATAATGGTCCATTTAGAGCTCAACTCAAGGCCCGCGGGCCGAATCCGGCCCGCCACGTCATTTTATGTGGCCCGCGAATCCACCGGCAAAAAAAAAAAAAAGTTTTTTGTTTTTTTTTAATTTTGGAAAAAAAAATTAAAAGTTAGACTTGAAAATAAAAATATCCCCATGGTCGAAATTATGAGATAGAAAATTGAAATTATGAGACAGCATGTTAAGTATTATCACCGTGGCTGGACATTGATTACTTGTCCTCCTAACAGTCACTTGGTAACAATATGGTTAATTAGTTATTACCTTTTTTTTTTAAACAGGTGGACAGGAGAGAGAACAGCCCGTAAAGAGGTTTTCCAACAAGTGATTGAGTTGAAAAAGATCGACAAATAATCCCAAAATGTCCACGAAGAGAAAAATTGATGCAGAGGGAAGAAAATGTAATTTAAGATGGGAAAGCGGATACATGTCTGTGCTTCAGGGAGAAAAATGGGTCTGTCTTCTGTGTTATGATGCGTGTCGGTGATGAAGGATACAATTCACGTCGGCATTTTGACACCAAACACGGAGCTAAATTTAACCTCCAAGAAAAACATAAAATTGTCCAAGAATTAAAAGGCAGGCTGCAATCACAGCAGAATATCTTTACAAAAGCTACAGCCCAGTGCATGCTAAAGGTATGTGAGCAGGTGAGCTCCGACCAGATACAGACTTTTACAAATGTCAGTTTGTGAAGAAACACCATCGCAGACCGCGTTCAGGAACTAGCAGCAATCTAACAACACAGCTAGCTAAGAGACGAGATACATCATCTATCAATGTTTGTAAGAGGCTGAAGGCAGACCTGACTGTCAGTGAGGAGCTCTTGGATGTAGCTGCCATGCACGGGACGACGGCAGGGAGGGACATTAGTGATGCAGAGAGGTGACAAAAATAGCTTTGAACAAAGTTAATGTAATAACTTGTGTTTGATGATATTTGTCTTTGTTATTTTCTTTAATAGTTTTATCTTTGATAGAGTAATGTGGGTTTCCTAACCCTAAATTAAAATGATTTATGTTATAATAACAGAAATGTGCTTAAAAATCATTTTACATTTATATAACTGCATGTACAATATTTTTACACTTGAATAAACAATAATCAAAAGCAGAGACAGTTATTTAACAATATGTTAGGAGTAGTTACAGTTATACAGTCTTACATTTACAACCGGCCCTTTGAGGGAAACCATGATGCTGATGTGGCCCGGAGTGAAAATGAGTTTGACACCCCTGATTTAGAGTCAAATAGAGCATAAAGTGGAGTATGCTTTAGAGCGGGCTAACTGTGATTGACAGGTGGCTACCGCTACCAGAGCCGTATACGGCTCTAAATAGTTAGATCATGCTGGCTGTCATGGGTGCCACGGTTGGTGATGATGATGATGAGTGTTGCCAGATGCAAAAGACAATGATCCTGTCTTTATTTTCTAAATCACAATCAACAAGGTAGCCAATGTCCTGTACAGTAACTCCTTTACTCGCCCCACAAACTCCTTCTGGCTCAGAGGATCGGCGGTTCGATCTCCGGCTCTGCTAGTTGCATGTCGATGTGTCCTTGGGCAAGACACTTAACCCCAAATTGCTCCCGTAGCTGTGCCTACGGTGTGTGTGAATGTTAGATAGTCTGATGGGCAGGTGGCATGGTAGCCCCTTCCATCAATGTGTGAATGGGTGAATGATGACAAGTAGTGTGAAAGCGCTTTGAGTGGTCGGAAAGACTAGAAAAGCGCAATACAAGTACAAGTCCATTCACCATATACCATTTACTTTAATTGGCATCCAACCCAGCCACAGAGAATGTTGGCATCTTCCTCGCCTGCTGACGTTTATGAACCAAAAGTACGTCTCATAAATATATGTTTCATATCAGCATCGTATCACACTTGCAGAAACACACGATGCCACGTGGTTAACATTGTGAAGTGATTGGTTAGGTTTAGACAACAAAATGAAACAATGTTAACGTAACAACCGTAAACGTAACCTGTGTATGTAAATAACAACCTCCCCCAGTCGACTTTCTTACGTAACGCAACTTAACAAGCGTAACAACGCTACGTAACGAGCATGGAGCCGACATCAACTTTTGGTTTCACATGGGACCTGAACAGCTGTCCCCTGGGTTTGTTCAGTCCGCTCGCCCTTTGTGGACTTTCGCGGATGTTAAAGTCATTATAAAAAAGGGAAGCGCAAATCAAGAAATCTGGTTTTGTTGAGCCTCCTGAGGACTCAGGACTCAATTGCACGACCCAGACAGCAAGATAAGGTGGGGAGGTGTGGGTGATTACACAGGTGGGATCAATCAGGGGTGGGGCAGACAACCACAGGGGTGTGAAAATACACAAAGACAGGAGATGAAGTGATCTGAAATGAGAGGAGAGGTGAGCAGCACAAAATAAAACTTACTGAAATGACAAAAATAAAGAAACTTAAATAGGAACAGGACAAGACATGACAAACACAGGTGCTGCACAGAAAAAAGGAGGGAAGACCTCAAAGACAGAAAGTAAAACAATCACGGGACACAAGAGGCAGGGAACTTCAAAATAAAACAGGAAACAAAAACCAAGATCATGACAGGTTTATAGCAGTGATATATAGTTACCCCATACCTCTGCTGGGATGTCTAATTACTTTCCACTTTCAGTATCACTCCCCCTGAGGACAAAAAACGGGGGGGGGAAAGTGAATAATGTGTTGTCATGGTTGCTTAGCGACAGGGTCATGCGGGGAACACTTCAGTCAACGCGAAACATGTGACAGATGGAAAAGACACAAAGCTTAACATATTTTATGTTAAACTCCTTGAAACCTACGCACTTAAATTTGCGACTTTAAACATTGATATCTCTACAGTGGCTGAATGGATTTTTACCATTCAAACTGTATTTTAAACATTCATCTCCCTGGTTTGTTTGCAACTTGAAGTGTAAAGAAAGACCTTCCCAATATCGTACAATGACGACCCATTTTACTATCTAGGGGAAAAAGAAATATTGTGTCCAAGTCCCTCAGAAGCCACAAGTGATGCCTGCACTCTGATAAACACCCAACATGCAGGAGGACAGGGTTGCCTAGATCTTTAAAGGAAAATACATATTTAAATTTGGTCAATGGATGTGTTTGTGTGTAGGGACAACACTATGGTGTTAGTGCACGGTGCTCAGTGTTATTCCAGGCCAGGTGACTGGAGGATGGGAGCAGCTCTGGAGAGCGGCAATGAAAATATCTGCCAGTGGCAGATCATTGTTCCATGTGTTTGGAGCGAACACCTCCTATTATTGTTGTGTTAGAGGGGTTCGGGGGTGTCGGGCCAACGATAAGAGAGGGGTCCCGACCTGTAGGTGTGGCTGTGTTGGTAGTAGCCGCTGTGCACAAGGGTGGAGGGAGTTCAGCCGTGTTATAAGTGTCTGTTTCTTCAGGTCGTAAACAGCTGCTTTTTGGGTGTCAGCTCTATTATTAAAGCACTTGAATCACGCTCTCAAAATGATTGTTATGGTGGGAAAAGACAGAGCTTGGGCTGGGTTTCCCACACACAGCTCTGCTGCAGGTTTAAGGTCAGATGAAACCATTTTAAAACAACGGTTACCAACGTAGGAGGTCATGGTATCTATAGGAGGTTGCGCGGAAATTGTGAATGTATTTTGTAGGTTTTGTTTTTACCCTACTGAAGCTGCCAGTGGTAGACGTGTGCAACTTGTGACTGAGTGGAACTGCATTTATTTTAATGGCTGATAAGTATAAAAGGTGTGAAGTCACCATATTGTCTAGAAGGGATTTGACTAATGAGTGGACAAAGAGAAAGAGAAAACACAAGAGTGCATGTCATCATTCTTGCCAGTAAAGTACAATGTATCTGCATGAGATATTGCATTATACAGAGAGGTGCTTCTGTCATTTAGCCTACCCTCATTGATATAAAAGGGGTGGACAAAATAATGGAACGCAATATGACTCAACGATACCACGAACTCCATCCTCCAAAACGACACCTCTCTGAAACAGTTGCAAACTGAACATGAAGGGAGGATTTATTACAGGGATGTTATATTAGGGTCCGTTCACATGCCGTGTTTTTATGCCCTCAAATCCGCTGCTGTTAATGTAGAGTGCAGAACGCATACTCAAAAGCGAGAGCGACGCCATTGCGGCTCGCAATAATTTCTATGCGGTGCCAGGTTGACTTTTTACCCAAAACCTGGGTGCTGCGATGATGATGATGATGATGAAATTATAGGGCTGTAACTACACTATCAGTGAACAACTGCCTCAAATTTGAAGAAGATTGGACAAAGTATGACGATTTTACAGTGTTTCTTCCATGAAGAGATCCAGGCGGAGCTCTAAAATGATATTTGGAGAGCCAAATGGACACATGGTAACCAAATGATATTCTGACACACTAAAGGTGTTTCTCCCTTTATATTTTGATATTATATTCTTTTCCTTTTATTTTTAGCCTTTGCAAAAACTATGTATATATGGTCGAAGACGTGGTGTGTGAGTAGCGGACTTGCTGTGCGTAATGGCTGCGACCGAGCACACGATCGAGTTACGCAAGGTTATACGTTGGTTGATGGCTTATAGAAGTGGGAGATAAGGTTTGTACTATAAGGACTAGCGTTTTCTGAAGCCACTAGCTCCATGGTAACATCCGCTAGCACATTGTTGTGTCTGTAATGTGTCTTTTTCCATCGAAATGCTGCAAGATCCGACTTGCAGCGGTTATGGCGAATTTGGACAGTGTGTGTTTGGGCTCCTTTTGTGAAAAATCCATAAGAAATGAAAGAAAATCGATAATTTATTTGCAAAGATGAGGATTTTGGGCATGCTGGGATACCAAACACGGCCATGTTTTGTGACGTAGATTGCGCAAGCAAGCCGTAGGAACGGAAGGGGAGGGGATTGAGGACGCCGGCGTCCTCGCGGAGTTGAACAGGCAAAACCCTCGTCAAATAAATGAGATGATACAATGTGATGATCACAAAGACATTTATTTATCATGTGTATGTAAACCTGCCTACACTGCAAGAAGCCCAACAGGCTTTCCCACGAGCGTTGGATGTTTCGTCGCTAGGTGTCGCTTTATTTTTGAAGGCTTCAGTGCTTCGTTTGATAGCATTAGCCCACATTCCACACACTGAGCCCTCGGCTCTGCCTCGTTGCCTCTGTTCACAAAGCCGGACTTAAGAAAGTCAGGATTGTACTTGCGCACACATTTAGACTTTTTTTGGGGGGGGGGGTATGGCACCACTGTGGTCTTCATTTTTTCTTTTTAAAAACGTATCCATAACTTTCGCTACAGGCTAGCGAAGTGTCTTCTTCTGTTTATTGGAGCTTGTTAAACAACTGACTGACGCATTACCGCCACCAGGTGGTGGGAAGCTATATTGTAACTGAGCGTCTCATGGAGAACAGTAATATCTCTGGTGTCTTCAATTGATAACCTATGCGGTCCCGCGGCCCTCGCGGCCCACAGGTACAAAACTGAAAGTTTTTTGCGGCCCTCTAGGTGGCGTATGGTTAAGATTCACTGTGTTTGACTCTAAATGGAGCATAATTTACTAAATGAACATCATGCTGTATTGACTGTAAGACTTGAAACTAGAGATTGAGACCATAAACTCATGTTTACAATGTTTACTGAGGTAATAAATCAAGTGACAAGTACGTTCATTTTCTCATAGACTTCTATGCAATCTGACTTGCACGTCCCACATCCGTCCCAATGACGATACTTACTTCATCCTTTCCATTGAAAGACGTCTCAAAACTTGGTTAAAAAGGACAGCCAAACTGAAGATGACAAATCAAGCAGTAAAACTGGACATCAAGCAAGAGCTGGACATCCATTTATCTTTGACTTTGTTAAGTTTAGTCAGTGAGGTCTACTGTTAAATTATTGCAAGTTATGCGCAAGTTATGATTGCTTAGTAGCGGTGCTTGAGGAAATTTTCATTAACTCTTTCAATTGTATTGAAATATATCAGGTATATAGGGAGAATACAGACCTCTGGTCCAGGGGTTGTATTAAGATAACAACAAAATGAGCCATGGTTTATTACACTAAGTACTTTTACTACTGCATGGGTCGGAGTGGAGTACCATGCTCAGATAACTTGTAAGTATTCTTTATTCACATTTGTTCTGGGCAGCATGCTCCTTTCTGTCTTTTCAACTTTGTCAGACTTGGAATGAATGTCTCTGTATCACTCGAAGGAGTAGCTAAAGTTGCAGCCTTATCCACTGAAACCAGCAGCAGTTTCAGCTACTTTAGAAGCTGACGAGGCTGTTATCCTAATACTAAAGCAGTTACTATCACATATTGTGTTTGCAGTCATAGTATAATCATAGTTGGTGAGTGAAAACAAACAAGACGCTTTGCATGGTCAGGATGTCAATCTCTCTTAACTATAAATTATCAAGTAAGTCTATTGACTATTTTTGTTAACTCTTGTTTACTTATTTTGCAATATTACTGTAATCTTGACTAAAATTTCAGTGTGTGGTCCTTTTCGAGCTCCCCTACTGTTTTTGAATCTGTTTTCTGTTCCAGAGCCTCGGCTTTGTCACAATGTCTGCCATTGTAGTCCCAGCTAAGCCTGCTGAAGATGATAGTAATTATCTCAATGGTTTCAAGTGCCACTTAGAGAGACTGAAGAATAGAGATCTGGCCACGGGATGTTAAATGAGGAATATCATTATTTGCAGGGCGATCTCAGCCAGCCAGCCAGCGCGTTAAATGAGGGTTTGATGTTTTGTGCCGACATCAACGTACTGAGATAATAACTGCTCTCGGGATGGATGATGATATATCACTGCGGGCCGAAAAAGTAAAGACAGACGGGAAAGAGGACCGTCTAGCCGGGTCGTACAGTGAGCATGCTTAGGTGTGTGTGTGTGTGTGTTGATGTCCTCCGGGCTGCCCGGTCACACTCGCTGCTCCTCCACGCCTTGCTTAAGAGAACAGTAAATGCCGTCATGGGTTGCTTCTTCCTGTAATCGCCTCCCTAATTACATGAAATACAAATGGTGCCCTCCGTGCTCCATTGGCGTACCTCACCGTTGCCAAGTTCAAAGCAACAGTGCAGACAGGCTTCATTACCAGGGAACGCAGAGCAGAGGAAACCGTGCCGAGGAGACAGATGTTTCCAACCATCACTGGTTGCAATTTGAACTTTCAACCCTACGGGGGAGCCTATTGTCTGCGGAGCCAATCCACTCAGGAAATCCATAAATCCCAAGCCCAATAATCGCTGTTCTAATAAAACTTTTCAGAGTCTATGAGACTTGAATAAACTTGAACCTTATACATGGGTTATTGTTTTTTAAAGTACACTGTGTCATATGTGAAATGCTTGTTTTCATTAGATCCAGATTCAAGGATATTAATCCATTTCCTGCATTTCTGCATTTTAGTATTGTATTTCTTACACTGCTTTTTAATGTTTCAATGAATGTTCTTACTTATTTTTAAATCTCCTTTTCTTTTGCCTTATGTTTTGATGCTTTTAATGGTTTCATGTGAAGCACTTTGAATTGTCTTGTTGTTGAAATGTGCTATACAAATAAACTTGCCTTGCCTTGCTTTAGCTGTCCAGCAGCTCCCTGACAGTTAAAATACTATACATATAGTAGAAACTGAACATACAAACGTAGGTACACATGATCATTTTGACTTTTTTCTCAGCCAAATAAGTTTGCCGAACCTTTCTTGACCCGTCTTCTTTTAGTGGTCACAGTGTTTCCAGATCTTGATGACTATTTTATTTCTGATAAAAATGATGGAGAAAAGTACGACAATGAAAACATTTATTTGCTGGCAGGTTTAGCATTTACCATTTATTTTAAGGGCATTGTAGGTACAAAAAAATAAACAAATTATGAAGCTGGGACAGAAGTAATATACCAAGAAATAAAAACTTGTTAAGGTTGGGTTAAACTAATGACACCACAGACGCCACTGTTAAACACTGCAGTAGCGTGAGACCCAGCTTACTGAGGATGAACCGATGGACACAGACCAGAGCAGCACGTTTCTTAGCTAACATCCAGTCTGAGATTGCCAAGTACCAGCCCCTTATGGAAGAGGAAGTTCAAAATATATTACATTAGTATTTATTTACATGCAAGAAAATGTATCTTTCAGGACCTTCACCTCACTCAGAGGCCATTCTTACCATAATGACACTACTATAGGAGCAGCGAAATTCAGTCCGTGGCTGAATTCTTTCTTGCAAATTTATGACTTTATAATCTCAGAAAATACTTTTTCTCATAAATTGACGACTTTGATCTCCAGGGTTTTGTTTTTCTGATCATTACCTCCCTCGCCCAGCACGTGTTCTCATGCACGCACTTGTGTACACCTTCTCACCTTATTCAGTCTATCAGAAAAAAATTGTCTTTCTTACCGTACAAATATGGAACACAACAAATTATCTTGAACTTATTTAAGTCTGGTGATGTTAAAGTAGAACAATTCCAGTACTTTTCATGTTGTACAGGGTAATGCTAGGTGTTCTCAGCTACATAACATCTGCAGTGAGGACCATTTGCAAAAACCCATGGGAAAAGGCCTTACCAGACACAACACCGTACTCTGTATTAACTTTTGTGAAAACATGTTTTGCAATTTAAATCATGAATACTGCTGGACATTTTAGAATACATTTTAGCTACAACTGCATGAGAGAAATGCATGAGATCTTCAGGTGGATGAGCGCGCTGTCTGCAGTAACGCAGGCGCTTTATCATGCTGTGTCACGGGGAAGGGGGAGCTGATCCTGTTCTTGGTGTATCGGTGGATCTAGATTCCAACCCTTACATATGATTATGAGCTTCGGATAGCGGCCGACAGAATCACGGATTCATGCAGCCAATATGAGCTTTCTTGGCAGGGTGCTTGCTGGATGGATACTACAATGTAAAGCGGATGAGAGCATCACTTGAAAAAAGTCAAATCTGTACATGTAAAATAATATATTCTAGAAATTCAGTCGAACTGCAGTTTGACTGCAGGATTGTGATCTAATATTGTCGAAAAGTAAATACTGTCAATAAAAAAGCAACAGGCACCAACGACTTATCACAAAGCTTCACACACACACACACACACACACACACACACACACACACACACACACACACACGCACACACACACACAATACAATTACAGTTTGTATCCCAGCGGAACAAAAGTTGCCTGTTGTTGTTAGTCTTCCAGGGACATCAGAGGAACGCGGCCCTGCTGCTCCTCTGACCCCCTGTGTAACATTACTGAAGGACATCCTGAAGACAAACAATGGCAGAGAACAAAGTTAGTCAGCGGTTCCCAAGCCCCCCTCTGTCGTCACGCTCGACACTCACAATAATGCCAGGACGGACATGACACTGTGCTAACAGTGGAATATGTTCTAGAGCGGCGCCCTCCAACAGGTTTCGGGGTTTGGACAGATCTGCTCGGACACATAAGCCACATCTTTTTCAGTCAAACTGCAATCAAGAACCTGGTTACATTGTTTACGTTGATGACGTTATGATTTTAGATCGTATCGTATTTTTAAATCTTTTATATTTACATTTTTTCAAATTTGAACATCAACCTCAATTGCAAAAGTAACTCCGCTGGATATATGAATGACATTGCTGTGCAGTCACTTTTCCCTTCATGCTGCAGATCAACAGGCTACAGACAAACCACACACACACACACACACATACTTTCTCTGGGTTCGTGTCTATCAAGACACCGAACTAAAAGTAGACAGTCCCCGAGAGATGTGGTTAGCGTTCGCATGCATTTGCGTGCATACATGCATGACCACACGGCTCCTCCTGTGAGATCTAGAAACATTTTCGAAATTTGATTCGGGATGTCTGCACACCACAGTTCACTGCGAGCACACAGCACAGCATCTGCTTCCGTTTGTCATACACACAAAGGCGATTTTTATCTCCACCACAGATTAGCCTTTGATTTATACACGATTTAGAGGTTTGCAATCATACCTAAAATGATTGTTATCTGAGCCAGCAGCATGGCCTCAACTGTGCTAATTTCTGTCCGTTGGACGCCGACTTTCTGACGAGTTGGGAGTGAGAACGGGTTTCTATCAGCAATAACATTAAATGCTAATGTCTAAAAACACTGTGATTACTAAAAATAATTCTGAAAGCTCAAGAAACTTGAGCAGTCAGGTTGGAATTAAACATCCAGTGAAGAGAAACCTACTCGTAGAAGAAAACAAAGGTGAAAGGCAAAAAAATATCATCGTAGTTCACATTTACACACATATACTTGAGTAACGTACTTCTGATATTAACGGCATTCACACATCACGAAAAGAACATTTCCTTTTTTGCAGCTTGGCATCTGTGGCTGCCCTCTTACTCGCAGAGAAGATCTGGATTTAATGGACTCTCCCTTCTATTTATTTGACTTGACACATCTGCTCAAACAGGCAATGTTCAGCAAAGATCGGAGATTGTTTGTTGACCGAGAGAGCCATCTGCCCCAGCCTGAGAGCTTTGCTATCTCCTTCCCAGCAGCTTTCGGAGGGGGGCCTCTGACATGACAGTAATAACAGTAAGGTGAATCCTTTCGCTTCGACTCGGGTAACAGCGCAGTCACCGCTGAGCCCCGGCCCCACGCTGCTGCGCCCCACCGAACCAGCAGGTGCTGAGACGTAGGGGAGAACAACAGCAGAGACTGTTATTCATAGCTATACCAAAGTAGACGCGCCCTAAAACCCCTCTTTGCCTTTACCTGCTGGAGCCGCCAAAGGAAGGAGGCATTGTCTACGTCAATAGAACCTGGTAAACCTTTGGTAGTTGCATTGTAGTTTTTAATTGTGAGATGTTGCCCATTCCTGCAAATGCGTATATCCCTCCGCATCCAATGCTAAGGAGGCTCTAGGGGAGCTCAATGGAGCCATCGGTGAGCTCCAGACAGCCCAACTTGACAGTTTTCCTGTTATTGCTGGGACTTTCAACAATACAAATTTAGGAAGCACAGTCTGTACCTAATTACGAAAAACATGTTGACTATCCAAACAAAGAAGAGAACATTGTTGGATTTGGTTTACACAAATATCCAGGACGCATAGCATCAGACAATATCCATGCTCCCACCTTGGCCACTCTGACTATATATCTGTTTTTCTCATCTCAGCATACAGACCCCTATAAGATGCCTCATGTTATCATGACCGGAGATATGCTACTGCCACTGGACCATATATCCTACGAAATCAATTTGTATGTAATGCACGTAATCGAGAACCAGGAAGTGTAAAGAGCAACATAGTCTGCGCATGGAGGAAGCTGGGATAAGTTGGGGGGTCTGACTTTCACCCAGGAGACTGCTGTTCCGTGTGTCTCTCTGTCATTAAAGTTGCCGATGACACAACAGTGGCGGGTCTCATCAGCAACAATGACAACGCATCCTGTAGGGAGGAGGTGGAACAACTGGGAGCAGAGATTTGCCTCACTGATCTAGCAGTCTCCGTGGGAGCCGACACTGACACCACGCTGCTGGGCCCGCTGGAGGGAAGTGAGGCTCGGGAGAACCAGAACCAGGACTGAGCCTGGGCAGACTGTCAGACCCTGCTGCAGTAAAATGAGGTTTTCTAAAGGGAATCTGGTGCTCAGAGACACTACCACTTTCGTCCACAGGGACCGCCACAATCAACACATAAGGAAAGTTTGTTGTAATAGCTTTCAGATTAAGAAAGTAATAAAAACAGATTCATACATGCCTGTCTCATCTCTGGCACATCTTTGGAGGAAATATATAAAAAGGGATGATCCCAACCCTCATGCTTTTGAGGGGATAGAGCAATCCGGATCAGATTTTTTGTATGTATGTGTTCTGACTATGATGAAAAGGCAACAAAAATAAAGTGTGAAAAGAAAGGGATGATCCCACAATAACAGACGATAATATATAAATCAGATGGATGTTGGACTTAAACATTTTTTGCTTCAATGAAGGCAGAATCTCTACCGTGGTGAGCACGAGGGAGGTGACTTGCTTTTTGTGTGTTTGTATTCAGTGTATTCTACATTCACCTTGTAACAAGATATCCTGTATAGAACTGCGAAAACAAATATATGTGTAATATGAGGAGTGTTGTGAACATACATCTTGGACAGAGAGTCAAATTAGAAGGGCACATGTGAATGATCACCTGGTACAGTACCACAGAGGGAGACATAATGGCCTGTGATTTCCTGAAGCCTACACAGTGCACATGGGTGGGACAACAGCTCCATTTCCCAGAAAACAAGATTTCACTGTATTATGACTGCAACCAATGTGTTTCATGTCTGGACCATAGTTGAAATCTCTACCTATTACTACGTATCTACCTAATACCTGGATGTTCAGATATATCCTTAATAGCCTGTTTCCAGCAACCCAGAAAATCTCAACTGAACTCAAGGTCAACTCACTAGCTTTTTCCAGAGCTTTTCATGGTCTTCCTTATCAAATGAAGTTTGCTCAGTTTTCGTCAGACAACTGACGGAAATAAATTGTATAAAGGCCTTTATACAATTTATTTGCGCTTCAAAATATATTTTTTCAAACTCTTGCTTTTGTCGTGAATCCCTTCACACAGTACGCAAATATTGTGAGTCGAAAAAAACAATGTAATTTTTTTCTGGAATAAAGTTGATTTTGTGAGCTTTCACACCGTGAATAAAAACATCAACCAATCACGTTTTGAAGATATGGGTTGAGTTACGCAAATATTTATGAAACAACATGTAGGCTCTGTAGTCCGAACCAGGACGTCAGACTTTATTGCGCCTTTCAACCTTGACAAAAGCAGCGCAGACCAGATCAATTTCTTCCATTCTCACCTTTCACAATAAAAGCCCCGTACCAATAATATTCGAAGGAAAGTATTTCGCAAATTTCTTGTCATTTATTCGTCAAATCCCCATAAAAGCCTTAAGTATGGAACCGGCGAGGTACAATGGCGTTGATCCCTTTTCCATATATCCTATAAATAAATCTCCACCACTGCTCCACAGCAGAATGGCCACACTCATACTCAGTGTGTGTGTGTGAGCTCATCTCCTGTATGGCAGAGTGAACAATACCGGGAAGCAGACAAATCAGCTGAGAAGAGGCAGGAAGGATAAGAGAGTTATTTTTCTTCCTCCCTGGTCATCGGCTCACAAGCTGGTGGGAAGACAGACAGACAGAGAGAGTGAGAAAGAGGGTGAGACTGGCACCGACACAGCCCACTTCCCTTCAGTGTTTTCACAGGGTGACTCCGGATCTGGGGTCATCCCACAACTCTAATATTACTTTATCACACACACACACACACACACACACACACACACACACACACACACACACACACACACACACAGAGAGAGCCAAGAGGCCCCCCCGAGTATCCCACTGACCGTGGATCAGTTATGAAATGACTCCTCAGGTGGGAGAGCGGCTCAGTATTAATGCTGTGCTAACACTGCGCTGGATGAGAGCTGCCCATGCTGTGTGGAAGCTGGTGTTTTACTTCAATATAGTGCAGTGGTTCTCAAACTTTTTCTGTCACGCCCCACTTTGGAGGAAGAAAAATGTTCATGCCCCACCACCCCAACAACATTGTAACAATATGGTCCATGTTGAACTTTTATTGAAATAACATTTTGTGACTCCTCCATCTGTGCTTTTTCAAATGTACAGTGTGTACAGTGTCATGAGAGGGCATGTGAGCCCTTGTTGCTGTATTTTATCTCCTTGGAGCAGAGGCTGCATTTAGCATAGCCTGCCTTATCAATGTATTTAAAATACTGTGACAGCGGGAAGCTGTACTGCTCTCCCGTCTGTTTAGACCTCCACCTTTATCCAGGCCCAGCTCCACCTTTATCCAGGCCCAGCTCCACTCACAACCAGCCTCCTCTCCCTGAAGCTCTTTGACCTCATCATCTCATCAGTATCTGGGCCTCATGTTTCGTGGTCATGAAAGTTATTCTGACCATGAAATCATCCTCATTCTACTTTGAGTTAAAAAAAACAACCTGCAACCAGATGCGCCGGTGTTTCCGGTTTAACGTTAACGAGTGACCACGTGAACTGAACCGGAACACGGGGGGGCTGCATGTTTCATCACGTTATGTTTTTTCCTCCTAAATCGTGATAATGACGAACGTTAACAGTCCACGAAGTTCCGCATGAAGTGGACATTAACTTAACCCAGCAAGTGTGAATGGTAACGGAACATAACGGAACTTAAACTGTAACAGAGGGAAATGAAGACGCTGTACACATCTGAACGCTGATTGGCCAAGACTCGACACGTCACATCAGAGATGTTTTATTGTGAAGATCACATCATCACCTTTTCTCCTCGTCTCACTCCAATCTGAGAAACGCTGGCTGGCCAGTTGACCCCCCCCCCCCAAAAAAAAACCCTCTACGGATCTACACGATTCACGTGGATGATATATTTTGATTCAAAACGGCAAATTTCGCCAAAAAGCGACAAGTTTGCAGGTATGAATAAAGTTCTTGAAATAAAAAAATTCTGCATTTCCCACTGTGCCCCACCTGCAATACCGCCGCGCCCCACTAGAGGGGCGCGCCCCACAGTTTGAGAACCACTGATATAGTGTATCCTCCGCTGTCTCCAGCTGGCAGCGTTCCAGTCCCCAACCGGCTCTCACGCAGTGACCGGTGGGCCGGCCGATGGAAAAGCTAACACAGAACCTGAGACAGGCAAACAAGACTGATCTCTTGTTTTTCCACCAAATCCTCCCCCTGTCCACGCCTCTCCTCTCTTTTGTCACACTGTTGACTCGGCCATGGGATTCACTGGAACTCAGCCCTTACATTCAGAAACCAAGTGTGAATACAATCCATTCAAATCAAAAACGGACATAATGTATTTTCTTTGTTTCATTTTGAAATTAAAAGCTTCAAATGCTGACATTCATTTTGTTCACCTAGTTCTTTTGACATGACCGATCACATGATAACAGGCGGTTATACTGTGAATTCTGATCAAAAACGGTCTCTGGTGACAGATGTGAATGTTCTCCCGGATCTATCAAGGCCATCGTTTTGAGAGTGGGCAGCTCTATCCACTGGGGAATTGGATGTGGCTGAAAAAGCAAGCATGTTTTGATGCAGAGATGTTAATATGGACAGTGAAGGCAGTGCGGTTGCACTGGGGCCCCGGAGGTGGGGTAGAGTGTGTTGCATTGGGGGTAAACGGGCCCTTGTGAGTGATTGCCTCCTCTGAAATACGCCTGTAAATAAATAAATAAAAATACACTGTACAGGTGCTATTTAGTAGATAGCCTCGAAAAAGCAAACCCATCTCCATCATGGTTTGAACTGTTGTTTGTAAAATAACCAGTAGTAATCATAATGATATGCTTATTCTACATAAAATACGATTAACCTTTAAGAAACTATTCAGTTAAATGTCTAATATCTCATCTTCTTTGGTAGTTTTATGACACACAGAGATACAATGTGAGTTGCTGGGTAGTATGTGTCTCTATTTGATGATGTGACGAGACGATACGGTGTACGGTGGCTAGTTGAGTCTCAAAATCTTTCAAGACAAGCTGAGCACATCTGCAAGCCGAGCGAGCCAATCGTTTCTTTTTTATTTCACTTTAATGATGAAATAATCATGCAGATAGAAATGTAGTTTTTCTATACATTGGCTTCTCATGTTGTCTGCTGTGTACATTATTTTTTAAGATCATATAAAAAAATTAAAAAAACAACTGCGCCGTTTTTGTATTTTTTCCCCAGAGGAAACGAGATGAAGGTAGAAATACTTTTAGAAAACTTCTAAGTTGGATCATTCTGAAAACGGAAAACGTTACCCTGGATGTTAGTGTACTGTTATCACTTGTAGTCATGTTGCTCCTTAATACACACACAAACACACACACATACACACACACACACACGTCCATCTCCACTAACACACCGAGCAGAGAGCCTGCTCTCTCCCCAGCCCGCCTCACACCTTTGTGGTTGCAGGAGGCGTGTTTTGACTGAGTCCAAAAGAATGTGCTGATGGCCCGTGGCTCCAGGACTCCACCGTAATAACAGCCACATTCCCTCTGGCTGCTGACCAGCGAGGGTGGAATGCAATTAGCACGTATTAGAGAGAGCCAGGAGGAGGCCTGTCAGGCCCATTGGCATACCCCAGCTACCAGCTCAGACCTGCCCTGGGCACAAACACACCCGGCCTGGCATTCACTCTGCAGTGTGACCGAGGCTGCACTGTGACGACCACTTATTTTACTTTCACTAAGAAAAGAAAAAGAAAAACACCTGTAATCCAACAGTAGAATCACCCCCGACACTCATCATCAGAGTAAAGTAATACTCAGGGTGAAATAAACAAAATTAAATCATCCCTTAATCCATTTTGAACCCTATCAAGTTGTCAATTTTGACATATTGTCAGTTCATTACGATTATAATATGTGTATAATATTGCTATAGAAAAGATACAAATAATCCTAGAGTGTTTTCATGCCAGGAGCCACAAAGGAAAAAGTATACAGTCCAAAGCTTAAAGCTACCAATAGGAACTTTAATTTTGTTTTGTTTTTGGCGGTTCCTGTGGACAAAAGCAGTAGTGTCTCCGAGCACCAGAGTCCTTTTAGAAAACCTCTCATTTTACTGCATCAGGGTCTGACATTCTGCTCCACACAGTCCTGGTTCTGGCTCTCCCCATGCCTCCCTTCCCCTCCAGTGGGCCCAGCAATACGGCCTGGGCCTACAGCAGCGTGGTGTCGGTGTTATTGGCTACTAGCGGGGACCGGAGGAACAGCGAGGGGACGCTCTGCTCCCGGATGCTTCTTAAATCAACACCTGAGTTGCATCGTGTACATCAATTATTGTGGTACCAACTCACATAACACAGCTTGAAGGACCTCTTGTCTGCCTTGCATTCCCACCTGAGGCTCATCTATAGATCACTTTAGAACTTCTTTAAGCTCAGTTGTTGTATTGGACTCAACTGTAATGTTGAGTTTGTGCATATAGACAAAATAACAACTTAGAGTGTGATAACTATGAAATTAATAAATAACACAATTACACCAGATTCCGTTCTCAAATTTAACACTTATTTCTTTAAAATAATATATCAGTTACTTTTCCAATTTTTTGTCACTCACTTTCCGAAATCCACATAAACCACTCTTCACCTTGGCATCCCCGATCTGTTTTGACTGAATAGTCTCTGGTCTAGCTCAGCAACAACACACAAAAACACAGATTGTGTCAGCACGTTATGGTACGGACAGCCTTACCTTCACTTACTTGTGAAGTGGTTACTTCACTGACATGTGAACTAACCACGGGCCTTGTATACATCGTACATACAGTCTTATAATCCTATGATGTACCACTTCTCGCAGGCTGTGGGGGACCAGAAGGCCTGGTTCTGTCCTGATGTGGATTCTTGCATCCCAAACACATAATTTATATATATATATATATATGTATATATTTATTAGTATACTGTATATATAATAAGATGTCCAAGCCGACAGTTTGAATTGAAGATACTATGAGTAGGAACCGACAGAAGGTTTCCCTTTGACTGGACGGACGGCTGTATTTATTTATTGTTTAATTCTATTTCTCCAACTGTCCGGACAATCTTACAAACAGCATGTTCTTTCCAAGCTGTTCAGCATGAACAAGGCTATGTTAAACACTTTACGTTAATTGGTGGCAACGTTAAGTGGACGTCTGGTATTTGCTGGCACCCATGAGTGAGAAGTAGTATAGGGCATGGCTAACATTAGCTTACTTTAGCTGCACATATGATCACATTACACGAGTTCATTTAGCTGACCATTTACAACATTAGTTAACCCGTTAAGAAGGATAGAGGCACCAGGTTTAATATTTGTCTCAGTCAATAAAGACAGATATCAACCCGTCCACACTCAGCAACGCACCGCATCGGCCAGACAACTACTGTACGTGCAAGCACACACACCTGATTACTGAGAGAGATAAAATGAATGAGAGTCACTTAGCTTATAATGTAAAATATAGTCTCATTATGAACTGCTGTGCACGTTTTTGGCATCTGATAAACCTTCAGAGTAATTCTAACAGGATCGACACAGCAACTTGCATTCTTTCTTTTTTCAATGCAGAGCAGCTTACCCAAGTGGAAAAAGGCATTCACTTTATACTTTAATTTTGAAAATGTCATTGTTACAGCCTCCTACAGTACAAATGTTTCTTTGCAGAATACACATCTTAGCAGGATATAAACCCCACTCGACCTTCTGTACCTCCCCTATCCTCCCCCCACTTACCCTCCAATTAACTCCCACATCAAACTGACATAGAAGCCTCTTAGTGTCACCACGACCTCTGCATTTATAGGTCCCCCCCCCCCATAACACACACACACTCACACACACACTCACACACACACTCACATATACACACACAGCATAAACATGCTACCAATTAAAACAATCAGGGATTGTTTTAAAAAAGATTCTAACTGGCATCAATTACAGAACCTAGCTCATTGGCATTGGATTATAGCTATGTGGACAGATTTGTACTTTGTAACTTTGTAATTGGTACGTGTCATTTGATGGTTTAATTTGTCCCAGATTCATTCTCAGGCCACAGTAAAGAAGTCATTTGAGCATAATAAGCATCACGCTGAGCCTGCCATGTCTCTAACTGTGCAGAGTTTCCCCTCCTGAAAAGAGCACATGTTCGAATATGATCTGCGAATTGAAAAGAGCTGACGCAGATGTGGTCTATAAAGACAAAAAGTGCCCGGCAATTAATGGAAACGTTAATTAAAATATACTTGTGTAAATACTCAAACTATGACGCTCCTGGTACCCCTCAGGCGTTTTGGACTGGTTAGGGACAGCGTGTCAGTTTTCAATCATTACATGCCTAGTGTAACTTACAGTTTCCACTGGTTACATACATACAGGCTTTTTTTTTTAGTATAGATAAAAATTAAAGAAATTATTTGAGTTTGAATGTGTTGCGTAAAATAAGTTCTGTAAATGGGACAACTACGGCTGTTGCGTAACAAAAGTAGGAAAAATGGGGCCTATGACCGAGAGTTGGTATTTGACGAGTTGGGAGTTAGAACTTTTATTTCATTTATTTATTGATGGGTGCTAGGACTTCGCCATGTAGGGGAAACAAAGAGAGAGGCCTGCATGTAAAAAATAAAAGCCTGAACTGTGAAACCGTGCCAAACCCCCATCAGACGTTAAAAATCCCACCTGAGGGTGATATTTGGTTTAAAGATGGTGTCTCATTGGCCGAGAACCACAGGTTCACAGGGACACCCAAGGAGTCCCTGTGACATGGCCATGACGTCACCGAGGCTATAAACATCGGCGCACACCTTCACACGGCGCCGTTCCACTGCGACTTGCTTTGCTTGAGGAGGTAACCACATTGCTACCCGAAAATAACCACGGTAATTGTCTCCACCTCGCTGGACGTGCAACAGACCGTTTTTGTGTTCACGAACACACTTAGATCCTGAAGGAGAGACTCTTCTGCTCTCCCACTTTAACCTGCAGATGGAAGATTTGTCTTGATGTTACAATGTTTACTGAGGGAATAAATCAAGTGAGAAGTAGAGTCATTATTATTTTTCTCAGACTTGACTTGTTTTCACAGTCTGAGTAGAGGATTCAATTTGTGGAGTTTCACGAGAGTATCTAAATCTGGTGATAATCTCTCAAATATTCAGTCAAATCTCTTGTATGAAGGCTTACACCAGCATCTACACCCTAGGAGCCCAGGAGCTTTACTTTATTGCATTTAATATGAACCAGAGGAAGACAGTGGTGCACAACCTCATCTTCATCTCCACCATGCTGGTTATATCCAGCTGATAATATAAAGTTTACCTGCAGTATTTCATATTTTTTGCCTCAAGCTTTTCCAAACAAACAGCTATCGTGCCTTCATTTCCAACAAGTGTTCTACAAAAATGCTTAATGATTTTAATTACAACAATAACAGCAAAAAAGCAACCCAACTTCTTGGTTAGTGTTGGTAAAAAATCATATTGGGCATTGAAATTGCTATGTTTGTTACACAATTTAAGCTATGGATGTAAATTAAAACACGTTACCCACCACATGACCTCCCTGCCTGGATTTCTGCGGACTATCATTAGAAATGTATTTTAATCCCAGACAAAGTATGTTTCCCTAAAAACATAATTCATGACACAGTGTTGTTGTATGAGAATGCAATATTTGGGTGAGAGGGAAAAATCTAACGACATAATTGTCGGTTTACAGCGATGAGTCACATGCAGTTTGAATCATTTGTTGCTTGCTCTCTTTCTTGTGCAATTTCAGTGCAGACAGGGAGACTACAGAAATTTGGTCGGCCCATGAAATGCAGGTACCATGTTCAGAAGCCATTATTTTGCGTTACTTTGCCAGTTCATGAGTGAGCAAGTCTCCCCGTGAATGTATAGCACTCTAAATGACCTGAGGTTTTCGTTTCCTCACAAGCAGCCTTTTGTGGTGATGTTAATAATACTGTCGGAAGCAAAGGTGGATGTAGCATGACATTGTTTGAAGCTCTACAAAACCTCCCAGGAAGGAAGTTGGTGGAGAGTACTGTGGTCCTTTAAACAAGATCCCATCTCCTACCCACAGTCAACATTTAACCACGTGGTTTTAACCACGACCACCATCCTTCTCTAGCCCCAACCAGGAGGTGGTTAGGTTCCGTGAGATCGGAGAACGCTGTGATCGTATTGCATTTCGGTAATGGGCATGTGGGTGGTTTCAAAATACTTTTGTAGGACTTTCCTTTTGAGCATTCAAACCCACATGCAGCCTGCGGTGTGATATGTACAGTATGGGATCGCAGGTTCAAGCCATGGGAAATATTCAACAGACTGCATGCACGATTAGTTTTAGCACTCCAGCAGGAGGTCTACCGGGAACGCTCATTACATGACTTCTTGAGACTGTCCTGTCACGAAGAGCAGCATCGGTCATTCATTGACGTTGCCCCACAAAGCCCATGAAGGCAGGAGGTGTGGTTGGATGGCTCAACAAAAGCATTGAACTTAACATGGGAGACTGCTATTGGTTTCCCGTTTCCATTCAACGTTGGGTTCTTTCACAATTGTTCCCTGACCTTAAAGCTAGGGTTTCATTTTTAAAAATTCTCTTTAGATTTACTAGCTTTTCGTTCAAGTGCTGATCGCTACTTTCATTGGAACAGAGTTGGCAAAACTGGGCTGGGTTTTTCAGTTGAATCATTTTTTCAAATCTAGCATACTGTTGCTGGTTTCTCCAATGTCTAAGCTTTAACCATATGGTTATTTTTGCAACTTTGACGATAAAGGTCTTCCTTTATTAGAGTACAAACCCTATTTCAACCTAGACTGTGATATTGACCTCAACCTTACCAACAGTGTTGTGCATGAACGGCATAAAAGAGCGTTGAAAGTGCTCATTTTTTTGCTCAATGAACGTATCAAGAGACATCACCCACTGTCTATTCCACCCCCACCTCCAAATCATCCAAATTCAACTTCACAAGGAATAAGCTGTTGCGAGCGAGTAGGGAGTAGCTAACAGGTGTGCCCGCCAAGCTTAAGAGGATGCTTAACATTCGCGGATAGTGTCCTGTGGGCTTGTATCACATGCACCACACAAGCGGGTTTTGAGACAAATTAAACTCCGTAGCACGTGCTGCATCAGTGCCCTTTCTCATCAAGTGCGAATCAAAAATATGTCAAAGTAGTTTGGAAAATATAAAAAAATATTTAAAAAAAAAAAAAAAAAAAACTTGGTATGACTGTCTTAGACGCATATAGGAAATTGTACAATTATTTATTGAGATGGTGGAGTATAGCAGGTGTAGATCTGGACAGAGTAAGGGTAAGGACGGTGGGGGCAGTGACTCATCTTGGAGTCCAATGGCTACATCAAGTCAAAAGACCTTGCAGTGTTCAATAAAAATGCAAAGGACTGTGTAAAGAAATGGGAAATAACCATCACGCTTCAGTGAAACTAAAAGAAGAAGAAGAATCAAGTCCCCTGTCCTGATTTTAAGGACAGAGAGATGGTAAACTTAGATAAAGTGGAACTCGTTGAAATAGATAAACAGCATGCACAGAAGTGGTTCTGTTCCAGTCTGTGTTTACATGAACATCATTTGTGTTAATCCTCATCACAACAGGGGTGAACAAGTTGACAGGTTTTGTTTGCAATTGTGAAATTACCACCAAAAAGTATTACTATATATAATTATATTCCAATGACTGAGACCGTTCACAGATCACAAATAGCCTGTAATGCCTAAGACCTTAAATATTTAGCTCACTAAACAAACTTGTCAAGGGCCTGGAGTGAGATGGATGAGGCCGATGAGTTAGCTTACAGTCTACCTGATGGTGATATTCAAAGGCAACTATTGAAATGATTATTTGAATTACTATAATTGTCACGGGAGTTCACAGGTTAGGACCCAATCGCAGGTGCGGACGGCCGGACTTGCTTCGGACACGGGTGCTCCGGCGGACGGCCGGGTGGGCAGAAGGGCTCCGGACACGGGTGCTCCGGCAGACGGCCAGACTGCCGAACTTGCTTCCGACACGGATGCTCAGGCCGGCTGGACTCGGACTCTGAGTCGGGGCTCTGGGGAATAGGACGCTGGTCCAGCGGCGGCAGGCACTGGAGGTCGCTGCTGGTCCAGCGGCGGCAGGCACTGGAGGTCGCTGCTGGTCCAGCGGCGGCAGGCACTGGAGGTCGCTGCTGGTCCGAGACGGAAACTGGAGGTCGCTGCTGGTCGGAGACGGAAACTGGAGGTCGCTGCTGGTCGGAGACGGCGGCGGCCGGGACAGGGGCTGGCTGCGGCGCAGAGGCGGCAGGAACAGGAGCTGGCTGCGGCGCAGAGGCGGCAGGAACAGGAGCTGGCGTTCGCTGCGGCTCCGAGGCGGCAGCTAGATACGGTGTCGGCCGGAATGCCATCCGAATACGGGGAGCCGGAGTCGGCCGGACCACCGAGTGGTCCGCTACACCTTCTTGGCCCTGTCTCCGGCTAAGAAGGCGCTTAGCCGCATAATTGGAGGCCACCGGAGGATCAAAAACTCTCCTCAGATCCTCCACAAAGTCCACATAACACACACAGTATTAGGCCGATCAAAACCTAATGTTGTCGCGGCCCAGTCCAAAGCCCTTCCCCGCAGTAATCCAACCATGTAGGAAACTTTGGACCCGTCCGAGGCAAAAGTATGAGGCCGACGGTCAAATACCCGTTGGCATAGCAACAGGAAGCCCTGGCACTTCCCCAGTGTTCCGTCATAGGGATCTGGAGACGGCACAGGGAATTCCCGGACTGGCGGAGCGAGTACTGGAGGGAATAGTGTGGGTGCTGGAACTGGTGGAGACTTGACTGTCCGAGCTAGTTCCTGCACGAAACAGCCAAGACAGGAAACTTCAGACGCGAAGCTTCTCACCTCCTCCAGCAGACTGTTACGTCTGTACAGCGTAGCTGCTCCTGTGGTTGCTGGGTCCATTATGGTCAGGTCATTCTGTCACGGGAGTTCACGGGTTAGGACCCAATCGCAAGACCACAGGAGACAGAAGTTGATATAAACAGGTTTTATTTTGAAGGTGTGTGAAGGTGTGGAGCCCGTGGTCCGACACCAGAGAGTAGGCAGATCGACGGTGTGAGTCCCGTGGCTCAACACCGGAGGGCTGGCAACTTGGCGGCGTGATGTCCCGTGGCTCAACACCGGAGGGCTGGCAACTTGACGGCGTGTGTAGTCCGCTAACACAACGGAGGGCAGAGCGGCGGTGTGTAGTCCGTTAACACAAC